>NW_015506101.1:140047-140885 GCF_001515645.1 Sinocyclocheilus grahami | reverse complement strand
CGTTGATTTTTACAAAGCTCATCGATCTGAAAAGCGAGGTGTGCTCTGATTGGCCAGCTATCCAGTGCGTTGTGATTGGCCGAATACCTCAAGTGTGTGACGGAAATGTTACGCCCCTTACCATACTGTGATGCCCTGTCCGGCCGGAGCGACGATTCAAAGACATGAAAAAACATTACAAACTAGACATTTGTTGCATCCAGTGGGGACATAATTCCGGATTATAATGACTTATACTGTCTTTTTATGAGTTGCGTTGGATCGCGCCTCGTAAACATAAAACCATGTCTGCATTTGTGATCGGAGAAATTACAAACAAGCGCTACTCTACATTGCTCAAAACTCGCGTTTGAATCATCAGTGGCAAATCCTTTAAATGAAAACGTACTTACAATCTGTGAGTCAGAACAGCCGGCATTGTAGTCTAGTCTCCCAGGATCAGGAAACTCTCCATAAAATCCTCCATAAAATGTGCTGCACACAAATTGATATTTGAACTGCTCTGGAACGGTGTTGTAAATACAACTTAACCACTGATTTCTAGTTGTGTTCTCTTTTGGAAGACCAAACAATGTAGTTTCGTTTTCACAACGAAACACACGGCGGGCTAGAGTGAGCGGTGGCGGCGGGCTTGATAACGCCGCGGCCGGCGAATTCGATGAAGGAGCAGCCAGTGGGTTTGCGGCAACCACATATGATGACCCCGGGCTGGACTTCGCTTCGTTGATGTAGTTGATGTATTTCCTCAGCGACCAGCACGGATCAGCTCTAGGCATAACAAAGCGCATATCGTCCTCTTTTGGAAGGCCAAACAAAATAGTTTTGCTTTCACAACGAA
>NW_015506101.1:128048-138952 GCF_001515645.1 Sinocyclocheilus grahami | reverse complement strand
ATATCGTCCTCTTTTGGAAGGCCAAACAAAATAGTTTTGCTTTCACAACGAACCACACAGTGCCTTCACGTCATGGCAGCAACAGCAATACTACAGCGAGAATAAAAGATATGCCTTCTTTCTTTGCGTGAACATTTGGGTGGCGTTATGCAGATCTTCCCACATCGTGACGTAGACATGTGGGGGCGTGTTAGAACGAGCCGTTTTAGGTAGGCATGGTTGACTCTTAACTTTTATAAAGAATATCTTCTTTGTAACTTTACAGATCTTCTTTATGCACCAAGAGCTTGTAACACTCCAAAGAGAAAGGAAAAATTGAAATCGCATCATATGTCCCCTTTAAAGAAATCCATGTTAATGTGATTTTTAACTAAAAAACCAAGATAAACTCTGAATGTTGGCTGTATAAATCCTTGTTTGAAAGTTTTCAGAAACGTTTAAAAAGCCTCAAAGGCAGACAGACAGATGGATGTGTCATCTATACAAACTTGTATTTAGTTTAAATACACTACCATTCAATAGTTGGGGGTCAGAAAGTTCAGCAAGGCATTTAGAATGTCACAAAAAAATCTATTTCAAATAAATGCTGTTTTGAACTTTCTATTTATCAAAGTATCCTAAAATTAAAAAAAAAAAAGTTTCTTGAGCTGCAAATCAGCATATAATGATTTCTGAAGGAATCATGTGACACTGAAAATTTAGATTTGCCGTCAAAGGAATAAATGCCATTTTTATTAAAATGGAAAATAGTTATTTTAAATTGAAATAATATTCCACAATATTACTGGTTTTATTGTAGTTTTGATCAAATTAGTGCAGCCTTGGTTAGCAAAAAAAGTAATTCCAATTCAACTTCCTGGCCAATTTAATTTAACTTAATGTCTCATGAATTGACGGCAGGTCTAGTCTTCAGTTCTGAATTTTGTTAATCCCTTACCATGATGATAGTGTTGTCACACATCCTCAAGCAGTCAGAAAGTTAAACTGTTCAAGGAAGGAAAACACCCATATAATGATCAGATAAATTAGGCCTTTCTGTCTGACTTGTGTGCCTGCGTACGTGTGAACAGACATTGCTTGTGTTCGTTTATTTTCTCTCAGTCTGACTGAAGTAAAACACAGCCTTTAATGTATCATTTTGCGTGAACACGGAGCCTGAATGAGAACACACACACCTACATGCTCAGCCTCAATTGAAGGTTGCAGGATGCCATGCGGCTGCTTTTAAAGGCACAGGCGGACTTCTGAAATCAATTTTCTCGACTTGTTTATCTCTCACCAAATTAAACCCACCTTATGTAGAGAGCTGACGGAATGAAAGTGAAGAAAATAAGAGAGAAAGAGGGAGACTGGGTAGAAAAAGACAAGGAAAGATAGGAAGGGGAAGTGAAATTATACTGTAACAAACGTTTGTAGTTCGGGAAGATGGAGGCGGGAACCGGCGAACATTTAAATACTTTAATAATAAAACAAAACACAAAACGAAAGTAAAGCGGCAGCTCCTCGCGGACAACTGCCACACACAAATCACAAAATAAAGTCCAGGCCTGGTCCTCTCTCATCCAACACTGTCGTTGCTCCTCCTTTTATCCTTCCGGAGCTCCTCCGTGGGACTCGAAACCGGTGAGTGGCACAGGTGTCGTGCATTAGCATTTACTCCACCGGTCTCGCTCCGTTCCCATGGCTCTTGGCCCCATCATGGTGGATGGCAGCGGGCTCAGGCCTCAGGCGAACGGCGATGACTCCTCCGCTCCCTCACGGACGGCAGCCGTCCCTCCACATCCCATAGTATATTCGCAAGTATATTTTGCAATCAAACAAATAAAAAAATATACTATCCAAGAACAGCATCAAAATTTGCTATGTGAATAGAGGCAAGTCCTAAAATACATTACAGACTGTATCGAGATCCAGGGTTTTCAACAATTATGTAGTCAGTATATTTCTCTGTATCACTGACTGAACTTCCTTTGTGGCTGGCTATGCCGCTCTCTAAATCCACCCAAAACATGCCATTACACACATTTACCAATGTAGAACATGTAATTTACACAACCTTTACAAACCACCCCAGATAAAGCCTCTCCGGTGCTAAAGACACACACATAGAAATATTGACCATGTACAACTTAAAGCCTCAATTAAAGACATCAATATTGCATCTGCCCTGTTCTTCTGAGCCTTTCCTCCACCCATCCACACATGCTGCCTGATATATTTAATTGTTGGCCCAAAGCAGCGAGACAGACAGCTCTCTGTTTGCTCAATAATGGATGGCCTCTTCGCTAACTAAATATGGAAGTTGGCACCTTTGCACTCAATGCCTTAGTCTTGCCCACGGTGAAACTGAAGGAAACCAGCATAGCATACACTCTCACTTCTGGGCAACGGAAGAAAGAAGAGCATTAATTGAAAAACTCATAAGTGTAGGAGTTTTGCCGTTTCATTAACACTTTGCCATAAGGGAAAATCAATGCTTTCTGCGAAAGGCCAGTAAATTAATATTCCTCCAAAGCAGGAGGTTCGAGAGAGGTTGTCATGGCCTTGATTCTGTAAAGCGCATATTCATTACTTGCACCCGGACAAATGAATGCATCTTCTGAACCTTAGTTTTTATTTATTTTTATCATGACATTTTGGAAAGCTATATGCAATTTAACCACTGAGTGGTTCTAATGGAGAAATCAGAAAAAAACTTATCTTATTTAGTCTTATTTTCTTAATTTTTATGTTTTCTTGAGCTTTGCCAACTTAACACGCAAATGCAAAAAATGCAATTTTACAGAGTACTGGAACTATAACTGACAGATTTTCATTCAGCATCCCAAAGAGACCATCTCCTGTCATCTCTTATCTGCATAACATTATTTAAAATTTAATGTGATTGCATTAGGCTATAGGCTTCCCTCTTCCACCTTCCCCCACACAACCACATCTGCCTGCATGAGTGGGACAAATCAACTGGCCCTTGTTATTGCCCATTTAACTTCTTCCCATCTGATTTTCTCTCATAACCTTCTTCCCTATCTCTTAACTCACTCCACACCCCGTATTGCACCACCCTTAAAAATCCAAGCCAGCAAATTTACTTTTTCAGCACCTTATTCATTATGGTGAATATTAAACCCCTTCTATGGTAATGTCACCATTGTTTGTCTACACTTAATTTTTCTCACCATAGTGGATAAAATGTTAGATCAACAAAAGTTATAACCAACTTTTCCCCCCCTATTCGTCTGAGGTACTGATCATCCAGACGTTCTTTCAGAGACTTGACATGTGCCAACAGGCCTCCAACTACCTTCCACTACCCAGGAGCATCATGGAGGTATCATTTGTGTATGTGCATACAATATTAACCTCATAGAGCAGCTACAAACTCCCATCCAGGGCCATAAGCACATCCTAACACACAACATGGCTTTCCAGGAGTTTTTCCCTTAAGATGGCTATACCAAAAAAAAAACATCTCCAAAGAACTGTTTCTTCTCTTCAGCTAGTTGTGTATCCCCATTGCGTCAGATGCCCAGAGATGAAAGGTAACACCACATGCAAGTAGTATATATACACCTGATATTAACATCCATCTTAGTTGATCAAATCAAAAGCATACAGCAGTAAATACAAATGGGTCTGATGCATCTTGTGAAGAAGAAAGGACCACCTACTCACTTCATTTGCCACATACTGTAGATAAGGCCTCATCCGAATCTATCACTCTACTCTCTTTTGAACACTGACAGCTCATCTGTGGTGTGATACTACAGAGAAAAAAAAACATAGGGACAGATGTATGTTTCATCACTCATTCATAAATTCTAATATCTGTTTCTCTCCTTCATAGCTTCTCCTATTAACCTTGCAGTCCAGCAACAACCCTTACATTACATTCGAGAGAAAGCACACAGTAAAAATGCTCTAAAAATTACAGGACGGTAACAGATTTGAATTACTCAAAAGGACTAAATTGTTGACTTTCAAGTTATGCCTGAAAACACTGGACTAATATAGGATTAATTCAATACATCATATATGAATTACCTTTCAAAAACTATAAAAATCATGTTAAAATGTTGAATGAAACGTTAATCTGTCTGATATTTTCTCTCAATGACAAACAGGCATGAAACCAGTCAGGCATGAATTTCCCAAAAGCAACTATAGTCGCTTTTCCACCATCGCGCTGAACGGTTCTCTTTGCATAACCGTTCCATTCCGCGCCGATCCGAGCCGGCCGGTACAGTTATGGTTTCGTTTTCCACTGCGGGGCTGATAACGGATCTCTTTGGAATTAAATTCAAATGCGTCAGTCGTTGTCGTGGTAACCCATGTGTTTACATATGATATGAGGTGTAAATAACCACTGCGTTATGGAGGATGATCAGAAATTTCTTTAGATTTTATTACAAATTTGTGTTTACATTGCTCAAAATAGCGTGCTTAGCAAGCTATGGAGAAACTAGCAGCCAGGCAACAGACAAGTGACAGATCCTGAGTGACGACGTCACGCACACGCACTCTACCACGTGCCGAGAATTCCGGGCCGAGAACCAGGGTCACCTGGAAATACAACTGGAACCGTACCTGACAGAAAAGCGGCTTATGGTTCCAAGTTCCATTGTTACCAACAGAGTTCAATGGAACTTATGACCATATTTAGCTAACCATGCTTTTGGGAAACACACCCCAGGACAGATCATACATTTACAGCATGGTGAATTTAAATAAGATGGACCCCCCCAGATGAGACTGTCCTCACTGCTTAACATGAAGTGAATTTTGTTTACTTCTGTCTTCTCGCATGGCAGTTGCGATTCTACAACAAAGCAGTGTGCATTCTGTGGGACGAAGCCAAGTCTTGTACCCTGAGGAACAAGCCCTGGATATCAATCCATTTGTCTGATAGGAGTGTGTCCTACTTAAGACCTGCAATGGGACTCAATTAGTCTGGAACAGAGAAGGGCTGATAATTAATTTATTAATAATTACAACTGGAGCCGGATGTTGTGATGAGAGAGCTGCTTTGTATGGGCCGGACTGACAGCGACAGAGAGGAAAAGAACAAAGAGACAGAGGAAACCAGAGACAGGGAAGAATGACTCTAAAATGTGACAGAGAATGGCCCATGTCTTATTGGGCCATTAAACACATGCTTCATAGTTCAGAGACTTGTACACACATGCATATGAATGTACACTGTATATAACCACATATCAGGGTAGGAGTAAACATAGCACACTAAACTAACACACTAGGCCTAACTACAGCAAAGACATTTTTTCTTGACACTTTTTGCTACCATTCAATTTCTCTTCTACACACACACACTTTTTCACTCGCTCTATGCACTTTCTGCAGCAGCCGCATCAACATCACATTAAAAATAAATTCATTCAAAGTCAATTTGCGGAATGTTTGGCGGGGCAACAATGCCGGATCAGTTCTGGGAATAGCATACACCCCCCACCCTCCCGAAGGCATTCCTTTTCTCTATCTCGTCTCTGTGATTAAAAATATAATGATGAATGCATTTTTTTTCCCAGATGAATAACTTAAAGGAGTTGGCATCAGATGAAATGAACAGCTGTATTTTTGTGTTGATGGCATTCTGTGGTGAGCCGTATCACTCTCATGCTCAGTTAAACGTTCATGTGTTTTTCAGGTGTTTGCAGACAGGAGCCAGTGGGCGATTATCACTGTACACGTTTGATCTCAAGGTTCTGTTACATCATGGCTGCCAAGTGTTGAAATGTCAACTTTTAATCAACACCAGTCACGTTGAGAAATCTGTCTTTATGACTACATAGGCACACTTAGATCACTTTAAGATCTCACGAGTTGATAACTTCAATATATTCTTGACTGACTTGTAACTTTTGTCTTGTTTTTGCTACTTGGAGATCTTAGCTGATGAGATCTAGGTAAATCTTTTAGAAAACGAAATAATATAATGTATATAATAATGTAATAATGTATATAATAATGTAAAAATACAATACAATTAAATAAACAAGAAAATGTATTTATTGCTCAAAGAATACCAAAATTAAAAGAAACTCTGAATGAATCTCTTTGTTAAAGGGATTAAAATCAGACTAAGCGTCCAAACAAAATGTGAGCATCTAGGAACTGCATCAAGGGCATGCATCTCATAAAAAGCAAAATGTTGATCCGGATGGAAGGGTATTTCAATTGCTGTCTAATTCATGGACTTAAAGCTGAATGCTCTTTGTATACAGATGCATTATTGTCATATGTTTAACCCACAATGAACCCTCCACTCCATATAAAATCCAAATCTATAGTATAAACAAGTATAAACAAGCTCCATCATCCAACAAAGTTTTGCTCAGTGAGACAGAATCTTAAACCCTTAAAGAAACTGCAGTACTGTTACTAGCTTCAGCAAAGCATCTGACGCTGCACATTTCCATCCCGGTTGAGGCACCAGGGGAGGATTTGATTCCAAGCGCCCTGAGAGAGCCTCCTTCCCTTTAGAACAGCCCTTGCTCACTCTCTCAACTGCCCCCCTAAGCACACACAGGCCATCTCTCCTCCTCTTTTCCCCCTCTTCTCCTCCGACTTCTTTCCTCACAAGTTTGCTTCAGAAGGTTAGCCCCTCGTGCCAAGCTTTGATGCCAAAATAGTCGTAGAAGTTCCTGTTTTAAGAGGTGCCTTGGTGAGGCTTGATCCCTGAGAGGGAAATAAGAAAAGAGTGAAAGACATAGAGAGAGAGAGAGAGAGACATAGAGAGAGATGAGGATAGAGAGGAGAAAATGAGTTTTACTGAAACTTCCGTGGCTGCAGATGAGGGCACTCTTCCTAAATAACTCAGTATAAAGAAGTGACTGTGTTGTCCAATGAATTTGCTGAACAAGGGATTGTGCCAAAAGCATCAGGGTAGAAACGAGAGGAGTGTGTTAATAACAGATAAGAGTGTTTGTGCGTCATATCCAAATTTTGTGTGATCTGGTGTCTTTTCTGTTCTCTTTATTTTTCCTCTGTCCAATGGAATTTTTTTTTATTAAAGTTTAAAAGAGGCTACATAACTTTTAATATTATTTAATATGCCAACAACGTATCAATAAACAAATCAAATAGAAAAATATAAATAACAACGAATGGAATTTTTTATATACTGTATGGCTATTCAACTTCAGGTTGATTTTTATTAAAACTTGTTTCAGATTTTAATTGTGTTTTTATGAAGATCACATTAAAATCAACTTAAACTTTTTACCATGCCTTGATTATTTTTTTTACTACCAATTATTTTTTACATTTTATTGAATTTCTTATGTCACACACTGTCATTTTATTAAAAATATGTTTAAAATGTTGCTTTCATTATCATTTACATAACAGACTGATTGTAAAAACAGCATGCCATGATTTGACACTGTGATGAAAATGTTCATGACTTTAAGAAACTTTTTTCCTGTGATGGATGTATATCCAGAGTTAGACATTGCTAATAGACAAATTAAATAGTAAGAGTGTGAAAAGTGTGTTTTAAGAACATGTATTTGGGTCCCTACAACAAAAGAGTTTATACCTGATGAAAACCCATATATTTTGATTGTTCATTCATAGTATTACTAATATTTGTATCAACCCTGACAACAGTTCTAAATCCAACAGTAGCCTCCAGTCACTCTAATGAGCATCTGCTAAACTGCCATCTTCATACAACAACATGCAGGTGGCCAAGCATGCAGCATCTAACCACATATTATTGGATGTACATCACAGTAATAGTGAAAAAAAAGAATCAATAGATCCCATAGAGGTCGCAAAGAGACAAACACAGAGAGAGAGTGAGAGGAGTATGCACTAGCCGTGTAGCTTCAAGATGAAAGCTCTTGCACCTGTCAAACAAACTGCTGGAACTGTGATAAATTAAAGATCAAATGCAATGTTGAAATGTACAGTGGTGCGGCAGAATAATGTAACCACTAGACCCTCAGCTTTACAGACAGCGAGGGAGAGAGAGAGGGGAAATAAAAGAAAACAAGAGAAGAAACAGAAGAAATACGGCTAACATCAAAACATCCCACTGCTGTGAGTGGAGTTTCCTGTGACTTCAAAGGAAGAGGCGGGACTTGAGTTTCTCCATGGGGACAGTGGCACAGGCAGAAAAACTCTCGTCTGCACAGCCAATCAGAGCGCGGCCACACTGGGGACCTGGCGACAGCCTGTGTTTGAAGTTTCCAGTCACACCAGTACACTAGTACAACCAGTACTACCAGAATTGCCAAAGTTGGAACCAGCGAGGTTGGGACAGGGGAATGTCAGACTCAGCTTGGAGATTTAAGGAGTAAGAACGGTCTGATCTGACCATGCTGCCCTGTGCTTCTGTCTTCCGGTGACACATAAGTTATTCATAAAGAATGTGTTTGAGTGAGAGTATGCAGGCAAACAGGCAAAAGTAGTTTTTTTTTTGCCAGCACCCTATTATGTAGCATCACATTGCAAGCCTGTTTCGCAACCCGTACAAAAACGTGACTACTTTTTCCATTTGTAAACAACATTCGGATGCGAATGTGCATCTGTTTTCTCTGTGCCCGTTTGAGAGAGCAAGCGTTTTTCTCATGCTGATGTTTTCACTTTCATTCTGGCACATCTCCACGTCAGCCGTGTATAGCTTAACGTCCTGGCGCTACACCTCTGCTAATCCACTATGCTGTTCGCCTGCTAATGATCAGCCTGCCTCCAAACCCAACTTCCCTTTGAAAGAACAGAGGGAAATGAAAATCACGGGTCTGAATTATGGATCCAATGACAAGCCTGCCTTTGAGGATCACTCCTCTCGCTCCGTTAAACAAAGTTACTAAGGATCCGTCTGCTAGTCTATTCCGTAAGAGAGAGAGAGAGAGGGGCTGATAAAGAGAAAGAAGAAACAGAGGAAGAGGAAAAAAGCAACGATAACACACAGTTTGCTAAAACTGACAAGGGACTCAATTAAAGCAGGCTGATGAAGGGGGAGTGATATTTTATTAAGCGGTTCGGTGCCATTTGACAGGAACATCAAGCGACACATCTGCCCGAGTCGAGTCAGAACGGTGTAAGGGGAGAGAGGGGCTGGTGGAGGGCGCTAGGGGTGTAAATAGGGGACATGTGTTGCCACTTTCAGGAAACATCAGTCAAAAATTCACTTCATCAGGTCCACTGAAAAATTAAGAGGCTGCATATTAGGATGCTTTTACTGTTTTATATGCAGAAAGCAATCTCAAGGGTGCAGCAGGTCCTGTTTGTTCTCCCCGCTCATTATCAGAGCTTTATCTGATTCCGTAAGAAGTGCGCTTCTGATAAAGCCTGCCGCAACACTTCCCAATGCCTTAGTACTTCATTAGCCAACAACACTGTAAAAATTAGAGTGCTGACATAAAATACATACTGTGCTACACCAAACTTGTCTGATAACTTCCTCGAAAACCACAGAAGACTTGCCACATATTCCAGCGCTCGCTCACTGAACTATTCCATGCCCAGTATGTGGATAAAGACATGCATGACTTTGAATTAGGCTCACATCTGGAAGAGGAGCAAAGGAAGTGGAGCAGGAATCTCTTAAAAATTCTGGACAAGTATTCCCAGAAGAGAAGGGAGCTGGAGGAGCTCTGAACATTCTGCCTGTCTACTGCACCTCTGTGAGACACAGATCCAAACTCTTCTGAGGGGAGAAAATCCAAGGACTCGGGCCCTTGCTCTCTGAGAGTGTGTGTGTGTGTGTGTGTGTGTGTTTGCTGCCTCAGCATTAGCCCTGCTGGAATCTGAAGATCTGGGACACAGAGAGTGTGAGAAATGATATGCAGCGCCACAGCCTGGAATATGACTGTGTGTGTGTGTGTGTATGTGAGGGCATGTGTGCTCCAAATCCAATGTCACACACAGTAACACTACCCCTAGTCCTGGTGTACCCTTAGAGGATCCACACCACAGAGTAAAGGCTGTACCTGAGAGAACATATGTTTGCATCTCTTAAAAATGTTGTAAGTTGTAAAACAAACTTGAAGGAAGACCGAACATCTCACAAGAGAATTAGCTTTTACTTTGTGTAGAAATATATAGTAGGCCTTTCTAATATGACAGTTGTCATCATAAGCAAAAACCTCTCCTCTTCGATCCTCTCACACATGTCCATTCTTTTATTTCCAATCTGCCGGAAAGAAACAAAGAAAGAACAAACTCGTCAACATGCCTTTTGAAGCATCTGCCTGCAGTCCAAGGCCTATGGGGGTGAGTGCTTTTTGCCTGGACATATACTTCTCTAAAATTAAGTTTGAAATTTCTGAGCAAAAGCAAAACAGAGCAGCCCGCATGTCTGTGCTACAGTGAGTCATGTAAGAAAACATGTTCCTCCATGGAGAACACCGACCCAATCCTCACCATACAGAATATCTTTCATCTGGAACAAAAGCCCAGGAACTTGACACAATAGACCCACTTCAAAAAGAATCCTGACATCGTCTACGCGAGCAGAGAAACAAGAAACAATCAGTGTTGGCTTGTTCTAGTGTGATGGCAACAAGCTCCATGCATCCACTCTAGTTTATGAGCTGAAAACAAGCAAATACACTGCTTGTATGCACAACATCTCTTTCAGTGCCTCTTTTTACATATAAAGTCGAAATAGCAGCAGTCTTTTTGCGCTAAAGGTCATTAAATATGACATTTGATTACTTCCTACAGTTTGGTCAGCAGTCTCTGAATGGTATTATGTTCCGTACTGTGGTTTGTGATATTACATTTCATGTCTTATTGGTGGCCCTTTAATAAAATTCCTCCACTCTCAGATATTCTGCCTCTTCTATAAAGCAATTGTTCTAGAGCTTCAAAGATCCTTAGCTCCTTACTTATAACTAAAAAAACATTTTATATATATATATATATATATATATATA
>NW_015506101.1:107706-126763 GCF_001515645.1 Sinocyclocheilus grahami | reverse complement strand
GTATACTCTCTGTACCCACTGTATATATATATATATATGTATATATATATATATATATATATATATATATACTGTATATACTTGTATTCTTAAATCAAATTTGCCACATCAGCATGATAGACCAGAAGAATCAAAGCATCAGCTGGTAATTAAGCCTGAATTAAAACTCAATATTAAGAAGAAAAAGACTGAAAATAAGTATTTTTTTACTAATAATCTGAGTTTTGCAAGAATATAGGTAGAGGCATATTTTTGGGCTGGTTAGTTTCAACATTTAGCACCTGCTGGTAGAGACCTTAACTACACCAGCTATGCAACTACTACAGAGGTGAATGAGGATCTACGTGTATATTATACCTCCTTGATCAGTACATCCATATCCAACTCGGTAATGTCTGACAGACTTTGGTTTTAAAAAGCAGTGATGCAGCCAGAGCCTCAATCTCCCAAAGATTATTCATGAAGACCACACACATGAATACTCACCCCAGTGTGAACAACTCACCCCATGAACATTAAAGTGATCAGGCATATTGATCAACAGTAATATGCTGCAAACAAAGCTTGCTGTTCGTTATTTTGTAGCCTACATAATTTTTGGTACTGTGTTGTGTCGACACTTGATGTCAAATGTAATCTGGGTCCAGATGCACAACATGTTGAGAAGCACTATCATATGCAGTATTGTGTCTGTAAATGCCTTACCTGTGCTCTCGCGCAGAATTCAAAATCAAAAACGTGTGGGGAAAACAGCTGGAGAGCTCTTGAGTGAGCTTCATAAATGGTCTACGTTTCAGAAGGAGTCCATACAGTACTTTTTTTTTTTTTTGTCAGTATGGAGCTGAATTTAGAAGAAACTGATTAATTTACGAGAAAGTAGCATCAAATAGTAACAAGTAGTAGATTTCAAGTTTAGAACAGCAACATCAACCCGAATTTGTGACATAGTCTACGGAAGCCACATTGGCCATGTATTTATTTATTTATTCATTTATTTGTTTATTTATTTATTTAACTTTTCTTGCGGTCGCAACATGGAAATTTCTAAAAATGTTTTTGTTTTGTTTTTTGTCTCACGATCGAAATAGAGTATAGTAGGCCCAAGTACAGTAGGCTTGTTATAGGGTAAGTTAAATAATTGGAACAATTAATTAAACATTACAAACGCAAAATATGCCATAGCCTACATACTGTTGCTGATACTGATGTGTGTGTGTACTTGTTTATGCTACATTGAGGGGACCAAATGTCCCCACAAGGATAGTAAAACCTGACATTTTTTGACAATGTCAAAAGAAAAAAAATCTAAAAATGTGTATATATATATATATATATATATATACTATTTCTTTCTGAATACTACTACATGAGGGTTTTCTGACCAAAATAAATTTTTGCTGAACAAGATCAAAAAGTAGAACACCAAATTTACCTCCCATTCAGTTTTTTGCACTTCATATCATTCTTTTTATTTGTGTGCTTTCTCTCCATCTCTCTCTTTCTCTTTATTTGTAGACAGATGTGTTTGACTGATAGATCTGTCATCATTCCTGCAACTCAAATTAGAGTGTGTGTTGTAGATGTCTTTTCTTTCATCAGTGTGCTGGCCTGTGGGTTTGAAGAGAGCGCTTCTGAGCCTTCTCCTGGACTCCCCATGAACTTGATTAGCTGTTTGGGAAAGTGACGTCTGGACTGAGCAGCTCAACACTGAAAGAGTGGACACAGTGGGAGAGCTGTCATTCAAGTGTGTTTGAATTCTTGTATTGGATAACACTCCGATAATACAAACCCTTGTTTCCATTTTCATTTGGAATTCCCTGTCATCTGTGTGAGTGAAACTGTTTGACAGTTACCAGAAAATCTTTGAATTAGAGAGCTGTTTTTGTTTATTACACCACTTGATCAAATGTGAACTGAAAATGTGACAGCACTAAGAATGAAACTTGGATCTCCTAAAGATGTACCAGCAGAAAAAAGCATCTTAACGCTGGTCATGCTGCTTTTATAAATCTTTTTAGAAATATGTACTCTATAGTACCAAATACTATTATATCTGATATGCACTTTGTGTCGGTCACAGGCATCCATAAAATCACTGTAAATAATTATGTGAATGAAATCTTTCTTTTTCTATTTCTCAGTGTTTATCTTATTTTGTGTGATGCATCCTCTCTCTTTCTCTGATGCCTTTTTCAATATGGGATAGCTCTAATCATATGACATTGATTATTAATAAAAAATGAAGTGGTGCAGAGGAAAAGAAAATGAAAAAAGGTAGAGTGCAGAAGAGAAAATTAGATTGTCAAGAGATTCTAACATTTAGAATTACATGTTGAAAAAAAAAACTTGCTAATTATCCTCAGCAATTCTTCAGATTATTAAAAAGTACCTCACACTAGGAAAAACTGTTCTTTTAAGATGAAAGATTCCGTTAAAGGTTCTGTATAGGCCTGTCTGACTCAGATCTATAATGTCTTGAGTCTTATTAATAAACAAATGAACATTACTTATACATTTAAAAAAACATTTAACATGCATAAGAATGGATTTTCTGAGTACATGTAACAAGGCCAATGTGTTCCAGTGTGATTTTAAATTCACTCAGTGGAAGGAGACATTTTGAGGAGTGACTTAATATAGAAAACTGTGAAGGAAAAAACAAATCGTTTGCAGATGAGGTCATGTGGGCTACCCATGTTAATTGGATACACACATATTTGTGGACACAAACTTAAAAGGCCCTTTAATTGATACATTCATACTGGCAGTCTTAATATGGAGAGACAGGAGCAGCTCTGTATTCGGCTCTACGGAGTTCAGCCGTCTCAATCACACAGATGTTAGCTCAGGGAATGGTTTAGCCAAAGGTTAACAGTCAAGCACAAAACACACACAAAGAGATTGAAAATTGGAGAAGTGCAAGCATCCAAACCAAAGAGGGACACATTAGCTGAACCACAAACATAGGCATCTTCTGCCAAGAACATAGTCATATTTGCTCTTCTGCCACAGGCCTGTGTTCCATATTTAGGTTATAGTCATAATTTGTAACTTCTTACTGTTAATTCAAACTCCAAAGGGCAGACATGAATTGGCATATTTACTATAATCCAGAATTACATATGTAAAGACATCAGCCAATGTAATGTGAGGCATTTTATCCATCCGTCGTTCCCTGACACAGCGGATGCCTGCTGTGTAGTACATCAAGTATCAATGGGATTGAAAGATTTGCTGCAGTAAAATTGGGACACAGATGCCCCAACATTCTCTACGGAGTCTTTGACAGCCACGTTCTGCCGTAAGACCAGAGGCAGCCACCGAAATCACGGGCGAACAAGAGGAACGATGACAAGCCTGTGATACACACTTCCACTCTCGCACTGCATACTTTGATTTCCTGCCCCATGGTGATAGTAGGGATTTTACAATATATGCATTCTTACACACTTTTTCTATCCTCTTCCTTCAACCAGCCTCCGTTTCTCATTGTTACAGGTTAAGTTATGTATGACAAACGCCTTGGGCAGAATCACCATCAAAGCGTCAGATGGGGGGGAATTCAGCATCTCTAAGCTTCTTACAGATGACACATGTCACGTTTTGAAGTGCGCGGGGGATGAAAGTAGCAAGGAAGTGACGGATTTCGGCACAGACAGTTTTCTCGCGTGTCACAGCCGTCACCAGTAGAACCGCCGATGGAACCGGACTGGCAGGTCAGGGACTCGCCGGGCGTCTGGGCAGCTGTCTGTGGGATGGGATCTCTGGGGCCTGAGTGTCAGACGTATGTCTGGTTCACCTGTTCTGCCCGCTGTGCAACCCCGTAATGACATGCTGTTACTGATCTGAGCACCAACATGAACACTTTGGCTTCTGCGGCTCGGGTGACACCTGGTCATTTCAAATGAAAAGTCACACTCAGCTTTTTTTTCGACATGCTGTTTGCTTGAAGCAGTATTCCAGGTTCAAGACAAGTCAAGCTCAATCGACAGCATTTGCGGCATAATGTTGATTTCCACAAAATGCGTGTAGACTTGATTTAAGAGCAGAAATGCGAAGCTTACAACTTTATAAAAAGTTTTTCGCTGTAGTTTTTCTGTTAATTTGCAAAATAGGATATAACTTTACACAGAGAAGATTAGTAAGTGATTTTCACACTCTTTAATCATGTTAGCACACATAATGTTTATGGGTTGCATCTATTAATATTGAAACAATTAGTGTTTTAATGTGATTGGCCCCATTCCTTTCTTTTGTAAGAGCCTCGCCTTAACCCAGGTTTTTGCTTTTTTTAAAGCTTAAATATTCCTTTAATGACATGTTGTGTTCATTAAATTTGACCAGGAATCTCATCTTGAAAAGTTTTCATTTAAAACAACTTTAAAAGTGTTTATCTCCGATTAACAAAATAATTAAGATGGAGGAAAAAAATCATCCAACTCTGAAAAAGTTTCATCCAATACAGCTCTCTGAGAACATATTACTCTAGGGATTGTGCATCGGGAACTTCATCATTTGAAAAGTTTTGTGTATAAACAAGAGGGTTTAAAAAAGTAAGGAGACAGAATTCGGAGCCAATGCATGCCTAATGCAGCTCCATCTTCTCTCCTTTAAAATACAGCAATGTCAAGTCTTGCTCTGCATGGCTATACATGTGTCTGTACAAGCCGAAGCCTGGTATCAAAAAAAAAGTTGATTCATAGCAGAACTTCTACCTGTTAGGGCTGTGCGGCGTCTCGTAAACAACTTACAGAATCACAACTTTAAAAAGTGGCCATGCCTTTCGACAGCAACAAACTCTGAAGTGGGTTTTTTTTTTGCCGGTGTCTTCTCTCCTCTTCTCTGTCTATGTCTTTATTGTTGCTTGATATGTCACCACTGTCTACACTCTCTTGCTTCACATGCTTTCCTTTAGATTTTCTCTGCCATAAATTATTCACCATCCTGTGTCTTTTCTCACTACCTGCACCTCCATTGTCTAGGTACCCATCCAGGCTTCTGAAAGGCCTTTTGCTTTGAGACAGAGTTTGTGAAAGGGAAAGTTAGAGCAGCGATGACAACCACCTTCTAAGCAGCAGTACTTGCAAAAGATTTCCTGCACTACCTTGCACATCCAAGCCGAGTCTGGGAAAGATAAATAAATAAAGAAATAAATAAAGCGGATGTATTATTTAAGATTACTATCCAAATACGGTCTTAAATAAAAATTCCGCAACAACACAGCATACAAATTAAACCCTGAGAATCCGGTGTTTTTATTTCGGGTCGCGTTCATTCGTCACATTCATAGCGGCAATATAAATAAGGTGACAAGCGCACTACAGAGCATTGTGTGTTTCACAAGATTCCCCCCAGTGAGGGAGACAGAGGGTGTCTATGTAAATCGCCATATGAAACTGCATATGATTACTGTCCAGACACCGGAGAGGTGACCTGATCCCAATTAATCACAGAAACCCAGAGAGAACTGTCAAGTCTCATCTTCATCTCCCTGTCACAGTTCCATTCGATCTCTCTCTCCCTCGCTCACAGTCACTCTCTCTCATCCTCCCCTCCCTGCCTTCTCGCTCACCTTTATGAAAACCCTCTGTTTGACAGATTGCCGGGTACTAGGTCTCCCTTCCCCCTCCTTTCCCCTTATCGAGCAGTGACAGCGGGGGTTAGGGTGGTAGGCATCCCTGGGAGGGTCTGGAACAATGCTGGAGCCCACACTCACACCCACATTCCCCTTCAAAGACCTCTCTCTCTCCTCAGCACATCGGCGGCCATGCTGAGGAGCCAGTGAACTAACACAGTGATGAGATCAAGTGAGAGCTTTCAAGAGAAGCCTCTTATTTATTCTGTCTGTGGCACAGTGATTCTTCCTCCCCTCTTTTCCACCACTCAGATCCTCATGCGATAAAGGAAGACAAGCCAAAGTACTGAAGCTCTCGCACTTCCTCTCCCAGCTTCCCTTTATCTGATACCACCCTACCCATCTCTCTGTCTTGCTTGCTATCTGTTATTTTTTTCATTCTCTTTTTCCTCTCACTTTCTATCTATTAGGTTTTAGAGTTATTATTTCTAATAAGAATGGAACTTCTGCTATGCACTATTTTGAAAGTGTGTGAGTCATAATGAAGGACAATGCAAAATAATAAGCAAAACACACAAAAAGCATTCATATCAACCTGGAAATCTGCATAAAATAGCTCATAAATCATAAAGATGTGATAAGATGTGATACTGCAGTGACACAACCCAAAACATGTGAAGTTAAAACCCAGGCCCTATGGATGCAGTGACCAGCCTTGCTGTCGGAAGCACTGACATCAATAGCAGAGAACATTCGATGAAGAAGGCCTATGAGAAGCCAAAAAATAATCAGATATGTTGAAACTGTTCCTGAGTGCTGGGAGCAAAGTGGAAAGAGGACAGTGTGTACTACTGAAAGAGAATGCAGAGGAGTTGTTGTTCATTCCATTGCATGGTCGACAACCTATTGGAAAGTAAAGGGAAATAGATGTACAGAAAGTTACAAGAGAGGCTGTTGAAATAAGCTTTATAAGGCTGTGGATCAGAAGAAGTAAATCATGCTTAAAATGCTTCTCGGAAAATGACTGGGTCACTTGAGCAAGGGAGTCTGATGCTATGTCAAAGTACCCAATGACCGCTTACATCACTAATTATATTAAATTAATATTTTACCATATGTTTTTCTTAAAACCTAGTGGGAATTAATTATTATATTATTGTATAATTATAATTATATATATTTAATAGCCATTTATTTAGTAAAAAGACTATGAACGACTTAACAATTATGTACACATGGATAGGAATATCTAAACACATGAGCACACAAGAAGGTATGAAAAAACTCAATATATTGTAGTACTAGTATGCTAATTATACCAATCATCTTGTCAAGGCTTTGAATGATGTCTTTGAAAGAAGGGGATATGATGTCACATTTCAGTCATATTCTGTGATCTGTTCATTATTTCGCTTGCAATTGAAAAAAAAGAAGTTTAGCATAAAATGACAAAGGATGGACTCAAGATGGAAGATGATCTCATTTAATGCCATTCTTTCCCTTCAACACAGGCCTAATGAGCGCCATCTGTCTGTGCTATCATTTTCTGTGCAGTGACATGTATTCCCCAGTTCTTTACATTCTTGATTTTAGTCAAGATCAAAATAGCTCAAACGTGGATGAAAGTGGCATTCGACATATAAAAGTCACGCCTTAGCTTTGTCTTGATTTAACGTGATATCACCATTTGGGTATTCCCTTTGAAATCGGAGAACTGGCATCTGCAGAAATCACAGAGGAAGTCAGGAGACTGCATATCACATGCTGTTATATCTCCATTGCTCGAGCAGCTGTTCATGAGACTTTTATCCCAAACTACTTCCATCTCTTCAATTGTTCCCTATGTAACTTGGCACAGCCAACTAACTCCACCCTCAAGACATGTTGAGTTAATATTGTAAAAATGTATTTTTCTGTTGTTGCTGTTGACTCGGAGAGTACGTTTAACTGTGTCACCTTCTGTTACAGCAAAACCAAAGGTTTTGCTGTAACAGGAAAAGTATAAAGTACATTTTCATACATCTCACCTCAATTAACTGGAACACAGACTTTATCTGTCATCATTTGAGAAGGAAACTGCTCTTGATAGCAGGCCTTCTCTCCACCCTCAGTCCTGCCTACAGTGGCAGAGTGTCTGGTTCTCTCTCCGGCAGTTATACGCCGTCTCGTTAGTGGTTGTGTCAGTCTATGATCTCAGTAATGATGAGGCTGTAAAAGTGCCAGAGTTAGCCCAGGCTCCACAGGGCCCTCAGGGCCAAAGGGTGACTAAGGGGGAGGAGAACCCATATTAGGAGGCGTGTCCCTGGAGAGAGAGACTGGTACAACTCCTCCCTCCCTCCAGAGCTCCAGCCGCAGAGTCCCTGATGGAACGAGAAACCCGTACACTCACTTTTCTCTTCCATTCCTGTTAGCAACTTCACCCATGCCATGCAAATATTGTAAAAATAATTTAAGGCCTATTGCTTTTGGTAATGAGCCCCCAAGTGAATTCAAGCACTTAAACTGGCTCTCTAAGCATCAGGTGAAATCATGTCAAACCAATGCTCTGAGGACGCTTGTTGTAGAGAAGAGGGGTATAAAACAACAACATCTGCATTTTTAGCGCATTTTTTTCTCTTCTTGCCAGTTCTCACCAAACTGGGTGTGCTGTCCTACTTTTGCTCTTATTCTTGGATTTGGTTTGTTTTGGGTTTTTGCTCTGGCAGTGCAGTGAAATCACAATAAACAGTGACTCTGAGATGAAGGAACACAGAAGATGCACAAATAAAACATTATAATGCAACCAGTTCATCTTAAAGGAAAAATTTACTTTTCTTATTTTTCATTATTTTATTTTATCTTGCAAATAAAGAAAGTGACATTAACACCCGTGACTAAATAATACTGATATCAACAATCAAACAATTCTAAAATAGTCTAAGAATATCAAAGACAAAATACACAATGACAATAATATACTCAATGGCCTGAAGAATATGTGTGTTCATTCAAATAACGGTTTTTCTATGAATTAACTAGAACACAGTCCATTTCTACTCTGCTTTTCCTTGGGACAAGCAGGGATTTTCCCTGCTTTACATACTTTTGGCCAATAAACCCAGTGATATCAGCGTTGGTTGCCATGCAACAAAGAGGCCTGTTCGACTTCCTGGGGTGTTACGCATTCCGGGGGGAAGGGTTCATGGGTCCTCATATGGCTTGTTAACTGAGGTTACAGAGTATTTGTTATATAAAAAAAGAATATATAGTGTGTTGGATTGGTCCAGACGCTACATTGTATATAAAACAAATTACACCCTTCATATGGAGCATCCTGACTATTAGAAAAAGAATCAAGAGCCATACTCAGCCTAAGGTGCAGTGCAAAGCTACGCAGCTGTCCTGGCGCTGACTGGAATTACAACTATCCAAAACAATCATGGGCAAGACTACAATACTAACCAGGCGATCCAAAAACATTTTGGGAGACTGGCATTCAATTAGTGGATGGCCAGACTATCACTGTCCAGAATTCCAGACAAGCCAGACAATGAGGAGGCAAATTACACAAAAGGCCAGACGGTGACTGTGCATGTAACTGTAATCAGCAGCCCTAAGTCCCCGGCTGTCAACGTACCAACCAGCACCTTTACAAAACCATTACGGCACAGTCATTCTAATTTGAACAGTGAGGCAGACAAAGTGGCCAACACAGAAAGAGGAATTACCCAAAGGCATGCGCCTGTCTGCATGTCATGTGAGACAACCAATTAAAATCACTTATTGCCAGAGTAATATCCTGCGCTATAGTGGTAGAAGAAAACAGCTTTGGGAGGATTATCTCTGGCGTAACCTGATCTCATTCACTCAGACTCAAGTCTCAGCCTCGCTGCTGCAGGCTGTGAGAGTCCTGGGCTTCGGCTGACACTCTGGCCAAAGCTTGGAGGAGCCACAAAGGCTGGGAGAGACCCAAACTAGGTCGGAAGGGACAAATGGCCACTCACGCTTCCCTACACACATGAAATGTTCCCATCCGAACTGTATCAAAATCACTTTGTATATGAGAGTAGAATGATTATGGTCATGGTTGATACAATCTATGGGCCTTATCCATAAAACACAAGCATAACAAATTTGTGTGTAAATCATGCGTAAAACCATGCTTACATAAAATAAAGCCTTCAGTTCAACAGGGAAAATTTACGTGCAAATGGATTTATGAACGATTTATGCATAAATTAATTCTGCTCATGTTTCATATGTGTTAATAAAGGAAATGGGTCCACAGGTGTCATTGTGACATCTGTGCTCTGTACAATAATGCCATAACTGTCCAGTATAAAGAGCAGGTGCTGAGTGAGTGTCTAATCATGATATTTTTACAGGCTTCAGACTTTACCCACACATGTCATATTGTAATCTTAATTCACTGCAGCTCCATGTTCTCCCATGTAAAGCACTTTTCATTGGCCAATGCAAAAATAATTCAGAGGCCCAGTTAAATAATAAAACACATTAGGAATAACTCAAAGGTTAAGCGCGTACAATGCCTCTGAGATCATCCCGGCTTTAAAAAGCATTTAGGATCATATGTTTAAGGGCCCATAAAATGACATCATCTGTCCAGCAGGAGCGGCAAGTGTCAGCAGCAGTTATTCTCTCCCTATGTAGTCAGAGCGGGCTACTGATCAACCCTGCCAGCTTTGTGGCTTTCTCGGGCTGCTAACCAGAGGACATCCATGACTTGAGTGACAGGACAAGTCATGCCATTTACCTATTTGAGGCCGCATGTTATTTAAAATCTCACATTAAAGGGTTAGTTCACCCAAAAATGAAAAAATTAGCCTATGAATTACTCACCCTCAAGGCATCCTAGGTGTATATGACTTTCTTCTTTCAGACGAATTCAGTTGGAGTTATATAAAAAATTGTCTTTGATCTTCCAAGCTGTTTAATGGCAGCCAGGGGGTGTTGCAGTGCATCAGTCCAAAAGAAGTTAAATAAAGCGCATCCATCCATAATAAAAAGTGCCTCACATGGCTCCGCGGGATGAACAAAGGCCTCCTGTAGCGAATCGATGCATTTTTGTAAGAAAAATAACCATATTTAAAATGGAATAATCAATTTAATCTAGCTAGCGCTCACTGTTGTACATGGAAGCAGCTCCAGGCGGATGATGTAGGACGTCAGTGTTGTGAATGCGCCGCTCAGAAGTGACGAATGCTGACATGCAGGGGAGAGATCAAAACAAAACAACGGTCATGAATTCAAAGTACAAAACAAGGTTTTCTAAAGATGAATGTCGGAGGATTTCGATAAAAGCCAAGAGGAGACTGGTTTTCCTTTGCTAAAGTAAGGAAACTTTGCTTCCTTTACTCCTGTAAACACACATTGGTTTTCAGGAGACTCACCAGCGCATGCGCAACGCCGACATCTTACGTCATCCTCCAGGAGCTGCTTCCGTGTACAACTGTTGGCGCAAGCTAGATTAAAGTGATAATTAATTTTGAATATGGATACTTTTCTTACAAAAACGTATCGATTCGCTACAGGGGGCCTTTGTTCACCCCCCGGAGCCGTGTGAGGCACTTTTTATTTTAGATGGATCCGCTTTATTTCACTTCTTTTGGACTGATGAACTCCACTTTATTTCACTTCTTTTGGACTGATGAACTGCAACACCCGCTGACTGTCATTAAACAGCTTGGAAGATCAAAGTCAATTTTTAAAATAACTCCGATTGGATTCATCTGAAAGAAGGAAGTCATATACGCCTAGGATGACTTGAGGGTGAGTAAATAATGGGCTAATTTTCATTTTTGGGTGAACTTTCCCTTTAATTCTCTTCTATGGAGAAGGCCGCAGAGAAACCATCACTGGGCGACCCAAAACCCCAAGTGGCTGTGCTGGTTTAGTCTAAGTTTGAATTGGCACTGAAGAGTGTACTTTCCCGCTCTTTTCCTAGTTTAGATGCCAAGCTACACACACATACACAAAGACGGGGTTCTCAAGAGTCTGACGGTTGATGTTTAGCTGTATTTAATCTGCCCTGAACATGGAGCAACGTGAGGAAATCAGCATTGTCAAGTTGTTGTGGCAAGTGCTGAGGTCGAATCCGTCAACACAGACTTTCCACACTGTAATTATACACTGCCACTGAGGATTGAGACACCATGTTATTCTTAATTATCACATTGCTTGAATTCTTATACCATTCTAGCGCATTCCAGGCAAGAAATGCTGTTTGGAATTTATGAATATGTTATACCCGAGCCAAACTGAGAAGAACGTGCCTTTGAGTGGCTTTTATTTTGGCGCTTGGATGGTCATTGGCTATATAAACACCATATTGTCATCCATCTGTGCCCCTCTCCATAAAACACACAGTTCATATAATACTGAAGTCACACCAACTAGAAACATACAAATCCGGGGAACCTCTTTTCCTCCCATCTTCCACTGTCAGAACAACTGCTTGGCAGCCTATTGTTGGCAGCAAAAGTTTGGCTCGCACCCATCTGGAGCCAGGCAGCCCACACATTCTCTGGGTATAGAGCTAATGAGGCCTGCTGATGGACCAGCCGTGGTCACGCTGGTGTGGGTTACAAATATAAAGTCCCTGGGCTGTATGAATCCTCCATGTTGTGAAGTAATTCTTCGGACTGTGGGAATGTAATGCTAAAGGCTTGGGCCAGGACAGACACACCGCTGATGTGCTCAAAAACCTGTCTGTGCTTCTGGAACCTGATTAGAACACAGAGCACATGAAGACAGAGTTTGAACATGGCCAGGGATGGTGAAGGTTGGCATGTCAACTGTGGAGCAATGAGGCAGGATTCTGGAATAAAGAAGAGACAGGGCAAAGCTTCAGCTGGATGGCTGTGTTTTGGCTTTTGGGATGAGGGAGACTAGGACAGGCAATGCAAGCCTAGACTTGGAATGGCTATAATGGATAAAAGGGCCATGACAAGCCCCTGTCTGGAAGAGAAGTGTACGAGTAGGTCAGCCAATGTTTGACTTTCTGCAGTCTCTTGCTAGTTTTCCGGGAATCATTACACAGTAACATCATTCCTTCAAAGAGTTTGTTGAATTCATATCCTAAAACACTTAAAAGTAGTAAACTATTAGATTTTATTTATGGCACATGTTAGCGATTCACCAATATAATGCTTTGACCAATACCAATACGATAATAATTTTCATGCAGATAACAGATAAATGGTCGATATTTCAAATTCTATACTATTTTGCTAAAATAAATGTAAAGTAAATCACAACATCAATCATTTTAAATACTATACAAGAGAATGTAGGCATCACAAAAATATAATGTACAGTATTGAAAATGGATTTAGGATTTCTTCAAGATTGCTTTTAGCAGTGTTATTAATGTTTTTAAAGATGAACTTAGTGAACAACATAACATGAATGTATGTAAATTAATAATAAATGTTAAAACACGAGAAATAAACATGCACAATTAAACATTCAATATCAATACGCTAATATCATCATTCCTCTTAAAATAAAAAAAGACAGATGTTCATTTCTCTCTTAAATCCAAGTCTCGGAGATACTATAGGGTTATTGACTGATGCTGTATGATGCATTTTCACCCAGACTTAGTCTTATAATACTGCCAGCTGTGCGATGCAGTTCTGCCATGCCAGTCTTGCCAGGGCACACAAGCACCCCCCCCCACCCCCCCCCCGATCCCACCACCCTACCAACCCCACCTTGGGGTCTGTGATGGAGATGGTGGGGGGTGGGAGTTGTGGGGGTCAGTGTGCCAGGGCTGCCCTCTGGTGTTGAGGAAGAAAAGAATGAGTGTAAACAGTGGGGAAGGGCAAATCTGGCAACACGGCCTTTCTCAGTTAAACAGATAATTGGCCTTATTGATGTATAAAAGATGCCCCACTGTGCCTCCAGAATCTCCATTAGGGCTGAAAAGTCTAAATAGTTTATGAGCTGCTTCTGAATACAGAAATAGAAAGATTAATCTTCTCCCACAGTGTGCTTACTGATGTGTGCGTACCTTTTTTCCCCACTCTGTTCTCTACACAAATATAGCTTCAGGGATTAATTGCATAAAATACCCAGCAATGATGAAAAGCATGAGCATTACAGACTAAAGGGAGGTTAATGAAGATAGTCACACTCGAATTCAGAGAAGTCGTCTTTGATATGATTTTGAAGATGACACTGAGGATAAAATCAATGAAGATATTCAGAGAGCAATCTACCAATTATATCACACGCCGCATGTCAAAAAGGTTTTGTATACTGTATGTACGCCCATTATATAGGTGATTATAGATAAGAAAAGGAATGATGAGGTATGGCTGCCATGGACATTGCAATGCATTTCCCTCCTCGTAGAGAAGCTCCGTTTAAGTATTCAGCCGACGAACTTTAAGATCCTGCCACTCTCCCTCTGATCAGACTCTCTGATCCCTTTGATCAAAGTGAGTTCTATAATTTTAACTTGGGTTTAAACTTTAAAACTTCAATATGCTCTCAATAAAACCTCTGCAATTTTCTATTTCTGAGAAAAATAATGATATACCCACAATATGTAGCCACGTTTATTGGGGGAAACCCACGGCTTCCAGCACTGCTGTTTTTAGAGGTCCGTGTGCATGTATTTACATTCAAATGCACTTCTCATAATTACTCTGGGACAGACTGCGCAGGATTCCATCAATGAGGAATGACACCTTGTTAAGTTAGGAATTCTCTTTGTGTTAGTGAGGTTTCTCTAGTTAATCTTGCACCTTGCTTGATCTACAATGCTGTAATTGGGATGCAGGGAAAAAAATCATGTCTCATTGAGCTGGGAGCAGAACAATGAAAGAAATGAATATCACACCCAGAGTTACCTTTCTAATCAATTCTGTGTGTGAGCTCTCAAAAGCAGGCTTGTACTTTTTAATGAGGACAGGGTTTTTTTTGGTAGTGCTATGTTTTTGACACCGACAGGATTACAAGGCCAATTAAGGAAACTTTTACTTGAGTTGAGAATATCTGTCTTTTCTTGTTGTGTTGAGGTCTGTTTGTTGTTTTTATCTTGAGGACAAAATTCTACTAAACATGTGGATATGTACGATATGTAGCTTATTGCGTGTGTGTGCGGGCTGCTGTGTGAAAAGTCAGAGAGAAGATTTTCACTAGATGGGAGTGAATTCAGATGGAACACAAACAGAAAAAAACTAATTTTGGGATTGCATTTCTTTTCCAGTATGTGTGTCCACTCAACAGAGTATTATTTTAGTCATGACGTGTTCAGGGTCAGATCAGATGTCCCTGCATGGGTCATAGACCAATGGCTCATTTAATCAAATTTACATTCAGACAGTCCTGGGCATAATGATACTACCCTCAACAATATACTTATTTTCTTGTATATTTATTTTATCTTATAATAATAATAATAATATTTTAGATCTTGTTTTCTTGAACTCAGTCTAGATACATACATACATACATTACTAGTAAATTTTACAAATGAGTTATATATAGAGAGAGAGACAAGGAATTAGCAAGTAACACAATTAATTAAATGTGAAATTTTGAAATAGACATGTTTTTTTGTTTTATTGACAACTTTGAAAAAATATTTTTACATTGTTTTTTATTTTTACATATTTTACACACACACACACACACACACACACACACACACGTTTACTTAGCTATCTAAATGGGGACATTCCAGGCGTAATGGTTTTTATACTGTACAAACTGTATTTTATATCGCCCTACACCTAACCCTACCCCTCACAGGAAATTTCTGCATTTTTACAATTTAAAAAAAAACTTTGTTTACTTTATTTTTATGCCAGTTTTTCAAATGAGGACGTCCCCAAAGGGAGGTTTTTGGAGATTTTGAAAGGTTTAGCTCACTTTTGGGTACAAATTTGTCCCCAAAATATGGTTAAGTAGGTAGACACACACACACACACAGAGAGATTAAAATATATACTTGTATGGTTTCTGAATAATAAAAGTGCAAATATTTCACCTGCCGCCCAACTCTCTGTCTTTCTCTTCCCCTCATTCTCTTGTAGACCCTCCCTCACAGTTACCTTCATATTTTGCAATGTTTTTGATAACTTAAAGTGGCTGTGAGAGAGTAAGTGTGTGTGTCATAACACTTCTCTGAGCTACCTATATTTATGGCTGAAAGTGAATTCTTGATGAGCACTGAGATATCAAAGACGCCACGATCAAAGCTTCTCTAATAAGCAACCCACTGTTCTCTGAAAACCTGGACTTTTTATCGCACTCGGTCTCTACCTTCTCCTTAACTGGGATTATGCAAAAAGAGATGCGGGGAGAGCAAACATCTGTAGTCGCATTGTCATTCTCTAGTCTTTAATTTGTTCATCTGCACACCTTTGTAGAGGAAAATGTCCCTGTACAGGTTTGCCTTTTTGACTGTCGCCGCTCCCCCCTCGCCCCCCGCATTGAAATTTTGCTGTCACTTTTGAAAGCTCACCTGACGTGCCTCATGCTACACTTCCTTTAGCTTGTGTCAGATTTATTTCTCTTTTGCTCAGCGGTGTGGTGCTGTTTGTGCTCTGGGAACACATGACGGTGTTTAAGAATGTGAGGGCAGGAAAAAGACGGAAACCACAGCAAAACCATCCTGAAACAAATCCAACACTAAACAGTTTGTAATAGAGGCTGGATGTTTATGTCTGCGGGATCTAAATGTTGTTTTGTGTGACTTCTACATATACAAAAATATCTCAAAGTGAACTGAAGATTGAGACTCTGAAGGTGTCTTCTCTACATCTCCTCACACAGTTATGACAATACAAGCGGCTCACACTCAGCCCTGAGTGGTCATGTGATTCACGGTTCATCTCTTCCCTCCTGCTGCGTCTCTGGACCACGGTCTGCCTCTATCACATTCTTTCATTAGTAAAGGAGAATGTAATCGAGTGTGCCACACAGTCTTTAAGAGTTGTCTCTTTCAAACATGTCTATGATTAAGAGGGTCACACGATTAAAGAGAGCTCAGCAGGCTAGTGAAAACATGTACTTACACACTCACACTTGAGACGGTTGCATGGATGATTAAAATTTAATGATAATGATACAGTTATGCATTGGGCAACACACTGAGGTTAAATAATGATAATAGCGCTTCACCCCCCACCCTCACCCCCTTTTCTTCGACATCTGTAATAATGCAAATCTTCACTGCAACACGGTGGCATAATTACCGGGTATGTTAAAAGCATTTACAGCACAGACGTTCCAATGAGCAGACATACCTCCCAGTGTTAAAGGCTTTAAGGGAGACGAATATTGATATTAAAGAGAGTATAAGTACTCCACTGGTGTGATAATGTATGTGATTATATATTAGAGAAGAGCAGGGCTCTCCTCCTCCTGTGATGGACATGCCCTGCAGATTTATTTTTTTCTCTTAACCCTCATGATCTGTTGAAACTGGTTCATTGACATTAATGTTTGTTTTTTTTGGTAAAAAGTTATGCTTTTTGGTAAAAAGTTTTGTTTTGGGTGCCAGAGACCGCAATGGTTTAAATAAAACAAATATACTGTATATTATACAGCAAAGACATGTTATATTGATCAAAAGTGACAGTAAAGACATTTATAATGTTACAAAAGATTTCTGTTTCATATAAATGCTGTTCTTTTGAACTGTTATTCATCAAAGAATCCTGAAAAGGTATCACAGTTTCCACAAATATACTATGAAGCACAGTCATGTTTAACATTGATATACTAGGAAATGTTTCTTGAGCACCAAATCAGCATAATTAGAATGATTTCTGAAGGATGGTGTGACACTGAAGACTGGAATAATGGCTAAAATTCAGCGTTAACATATGGGTAAAATGGCTGTGAAAAGTCAACATAGTAAATTAATTCATATTAAAGGGGTCATAAAATGGAGAATCAAAATTCTTGATATTTACACATTCAAGAGTTTACTCTACAATAAAAACATACTGCAAGTTTCAGAACTCAAAACGAACTCCCCAGTTCAAAATATGAATGATTATTTTCTACCCATTTGAAAGGCCCAGATTTGAAATCAGGGGAATCGTGACATCACAGTTCTCTTCGACACATCCCATAATATGCGTCATCGTTGCATATAATAAAGGAGGTGTTTTCCATACCTACAACTCATGCCTGTCCATCAATCACAAGAGACGTTGAGTAAGACCATCAATTTCAGACGTTATTTTGTCATTGGATATAAAAGACATGAAGACATGCAATATGGTGCAATGAAGTCAGCCAATCACAGCAGTGGGCATTTACTTCCACTTCTTGAGGTAATGCCCATTGAAATTGAGTGTTTCACAGAGAATTAAAATGTAGTTGGACAATGATAATCTTTGCAAATATTGGACCTTTTTAGGTGCAACTTTATAAAGTAACCTTGAGAACGTCTCTAGGTTACGTATGTAACCATGGTTCCCCAAGGGAACGAGACGCTGCGTCGAGTCGCTTTGGGAACGCCCTTGCGTGACCGCGTTCTGAAGCACGTGTCAAATCCGTCCAATGGAGCAGCGAGACGTCACCAGCGGGGTGACGCAAGCACCAGAAAGCATAAAAGCGCATCCAGCAGAGCGCAAACCAGCTTCGATGAAGTAGCGCCTGCAGGGATGCACGGAGTATGGCAAAGAGACGCAGCGTCTCGTTCCCTTGGGGAACCATGGGCAACTTGACCGAAACTTCTTCTATGGGTTCAAAGGGGGCATTGCATAAGCCCTCCAGAAGGAGGACCTTGATCATGCAAAGCGGATTCCCCCTCGGGAAAATCCTTTGGTTCTGAGCCACCACTGCAAGGGTCTCATGTACAGCAGGCCAAAAGGTATAACCACAGCCAGGTCCCATGAGGGCACCTTGGTATGCTGTACCTGCCTCAGCCTCAGGGTGCCATGGAGGAAACGAGTGACAAGTGGGTGTCTTGACCACCCAGAAGGGCGTGGTAAGCAGCAAAGGCCACCACGTATACCTTCAGAGTGGAGGGAGATAACCCTGCGGAGAATCGCTCCTGCGCAGCTAAGGCCGCCACGTATACCTTCAGAGTGGAGGGAGATAACCCTGCGGAGAATTGCTCCTGCAGAAACTCCAGAACTGTACCAATTGGGCAGTTGACTGGGTCCTGCAGTCGCTGTCCGCACCGTGAAGTGAAAAGTTTCCACTTCAAGGCGTACTGTTTCCTAGAGGCGGGAGCTCTGGACTGGAGTATAGTCTCAACAACCTCAGTTGAGAGACCAGATGCTAGGAGCTGTGCCCCCTCAGGGGCCATGCCCACAGTTTCCATAACTCCGGGCGGGGGTGCTTAGAATGGCGCCCCCCGCCTGAGAGAGGAGTTCCCTCCTGATCGGAATATCCAGCGGAGAGCTGTTGAGGAGGGACACCAAGTCCGAGAACCAGCTTGTACAAGGGGCGCGAACGCAGACCCCCCTGCCGATTGATGTAGGAGACCACCGATGTGCTGTCTGTGTG
>NW_015506101.1:103947-104975 GCF_001515645.1 Sinocyclocheilus grahami | reverse complement strand
ACGTCGGGCCTTGAACCAGGAACCAACGTTTCTTCCACATGTCTAAGGCACGTAAGCATCGCCGCGTGACCTTGATCATGCAAAGCGGATTCCCCCTCAGGGAAAAATCCTTTGGTTCTGAGCCACCACTGCAAGGGTCTCATGTACAGCAGGCCAAAAGGTATAACCACAGCCAGGTCCCATGAGGGCACCTTGGTATGCTGTACCTGCCTCAGCCTCAGGGTGCCATGGAGGAAACGAGTGACAAGTGGGTGTCTTGACCACCCAGAAGGGCGTGGTAAGCAGCAAAGGCCACCACGTATACCTTCAGAGTGGAGGGAGATAACCCTGCGGAGAATCGCTCCTGCAGAAACTCCAGAACTGTACCAATTGGGCAGTTGACTGGGTCCTGCAGTCGCTGTCCGCACCGTGAAGTGAAAAGTTTCCACTTCAAGGCGTACTGTTTCCTAGAGGCGGGAGCTCTGGACTGGAGTATAGTCTCAACAACCTCAGTTGAGAGACCAGATGCTAGGAGCTGTGCCCCCTCAGGGGCCATGCCCACAGTTTCCATAACTCCGGGCGGGGGTGCTTAGAATGGCGCCCCCCGCCTGAGAGAGGAGTTCCCTCCTGATCGGAATATCCAGCGGAGAGCTGTTGAGGAGGGACACCAAGTCCGAGAACCAGCTTGTACAAGGGGCGCGAACGCAGACTCCCCTGCCGATTGATGTAGGAGACCCCCGATGTGCTGTCTGTGTGGACAAACACATGATGCCCCCTTAGGTCTGGAAGGAAGTGTGTCAGAGCTCGAAATATGGCCAGCATTTCCCAGCAGTTGATGTGCCCAAAAGAGATGATGGCCTTCCCACAGACCCTGGGCAGAGCGGCCACTCATGACCGCTCCCCAGCCCGTGAGAGAGGCATCCGTCGTTAGCATTACGCGACGACAAGGAGCCCCTAACGTCGGGCCTTGAACCAGGAACCAACGTTTCTTCCACATGTCTAAGGCACGTAAGCATCGCCGCGTGACCTTGATCATGCAAAGCGGATTC
>NW_015506101.1:102915-103472 GCF_001515645.1 Sinocyclocheilus grahami | reverse complement strand
CAGCCTGGTATGCTTGTAACACCACCATGGTGTGCAAACATGCGCCAGCCTGACCTACCGCCGTATAAGCTTTCCCAACCAGACTCGATGTAAGCCTAACGGGCCTGCTGGTGGGATGGTGGGAAGCTTCGGGGCCTTCAGGGACGATGCTGAGGGTGGGGAGAGACAGCTCGCAAGCGTCTGCTCGCATCGCCCCATCGCCCCATATACCTTATCATTCAGCCCCACGATGTTCTTTTGAATAATTCGAGACTGTGGGGCTGTAATACGGGATGAGTACGGTTTCTCCCACGATCTTGACACCTCAGCATGGAGATCGGGGAAAACGAAAGGTCCCCGTCGTGAAGGCTGTGATCTGGATTCAGAAAACGCTCGTCTAATTATTTTTAGGACGAGCGTCCTGTTTCTAGGCTGGCCAAACGATATTTTATTTTGGCGAATGCACGAAACACACCCCATAATCACGAATCACCCCTTATACGCAAGGGACTGTGGTGGCGAGTCCACAGTCTCCTCTGTCTCGACACTCATCACATCCACCTCCTCGGAGGAAGATA
>NW_015506101.1:72932-102796 GCF_001515645.1 Sinocyclocheilus grahami | reverse complement strand
AGTCTGCGCTGTGCCTCAGCAACAGTGGGACCGCTGCCAGCAGGATCGCGAGCCTGGCTGCTCTCATCAAACACAGCCAGGCGAGAGCGGAGCATACGCAGTGAGAGCTCGCAGTGATGACAATCAGCTGCTCGAAAGCTGACCATGCATGCTCCGCTCCTAAACAAACGACACGCAAATCATGTGTATCCCCCGCCACCAGATATCATCGGGAGGGAGAAACACAGCGTTTGTAATGCCGTTCGCTCGCCATAGACTTTCTCATTGTTTTATATATATGAGTGCTTGTGCGGACAGACAACAGTAAATAGACAGACACATACACAGAGCGCTACTGAAGAGCAGAAGCTGGTTTGCGCTCTGCTGGATGCGCTTTTATGCTTTCTGGTGCTTGCGTCACCCCGCTGGTGACGTCTCGCTGCTCCATTGGACGGATTTGACAAGTGCTTCAGAACGCGGTCACACAAGGGCGTTCCCAAAGCGACTCGACGCAGCTAGAGTTCCTGAAGGGGAAACATAATGTAAAAGTCTGAAACTGCATTTCATAACCCCTTTAAAACAGGACATTGGGCTCGTATTTTAGTTTTTCATTATCATGTGGAATTCATTGCATTAATTCATGTTTTATATCTGGGATCTCTGAGACCCAGACATAGATAATGTTACATTATTCATGGAGGACAGTTGAAGCATGTTATCAAGTTATCATTTTGTTAACACTCCTTTCTCATTAGATTAGGAAAAGTCATGAAGAATAAACCTTTTTAAACCCATTTTTTTTAAGCTACTAAAACGGCCTTGGGGTCTCTCAGAGCCTAAAGAGAACATGAGGGTTAAACAATGTTTACAGCGCTGGAGGTCCGAGTTTATCTTTCAGACACAATTTTAATTAGTGTTAGTTTAATTGACGGATAGCACAGATGAAGGAGCAGCGGGGAGGAACGTAAGTGGCCTTAGGCATGCTGATGATTTTCTTTGTTAAGACACTTACAATAGTGGACTAAACACAGCCATTAAAAGAGGCTTCAGATGATCTCTGCATGTTCAGTGATTCATCACAAATGTCACTGATCCATCCATCCAGACTGTCCTTTATTCATCCAATACTCTATCTATTCTCTACAACAAAGCTGGAACAGAGTTCAAACATGCAATACTGTGTCCCAGTGTTTTCATAGCTGGCCTTTTTGGGGTCACTTCCCCTCCGGGCTGAGTATCCATCACTCTTCTAGCAGGAGCGGACAGGGTCCTAGAGTCACACTGGTGGCCTCAGGCTTTCCTTGGTCACTAGCCCTTGTCTGGGATGGCCACTGGGGCCTTCAGGCCTGCAGCTGGCTCCCTCATGACCCCTGAACTCTCCAACACCTTCATCATCTTATTAACCCCACCACCCACACACAATCAGGCTATTAACACCAGGCAAAACACAACACACACTTGGCCTGTTTTGTCACTCAGATTGTAGCTATTACTGACATCAACTCCTCCCAAAAAGCAATACAGTCTGCTAGTGACAGATTATCATTCAGATTATATCTGTCAGTCGATTACCACGTCCATGCCATTAATGAGGATGTTTAAAAGGCTCTTACAACAACACAGCTGTGGTGGTTTTATTCAAGGAATAGTTTTTTTAGGTCAAAGATCGTTTTGGCATGATCTCAATTATTATTATTTTTTTTTTAAATTACAAGGCTGCTGCCTAATCTGAAGGTATTGTTTATTGCACAGATAAAAGAACATTTCAAAATGTATAATTAAAAAAATTCTAAAATACAGCATATGTGTTGCATCACATTCTATATCCCATATACTGCATATAAATCACACACACATACACGTTCCATAGGCAAAATGGTTTTATACTGTACAAACTGTATTTTCTATCCCCTTACCCTAAACCTACCCCTCCCACAAAACTTTCTGCTATTTTAGATTTTCAACAAACCTCAAAATGTATAATCTTGTTTCCTCATGAGGACCAAAAAAGGTCTCAACAAGGAGAATAATTTTGAATATTGCAAACTTTGTGGGGAGGAGTTTTGTTCTCCTCACATTTTATTTTGTATGTGTATGTATTGTATGTTCAACAGGAAATTGTACTTCAAAAATATTAAAAAGATAAAAAAGAAGGAAATAGAAGAACAAAAGTCACTCCCATTCCCCTAAAGTAATGAATTTCAGAATCTCTAGGAAAATAATTAACTATGAAATATTGATGAATTAAGACACAGCTGCAGCTCCTCAGTTTCAGGATCCAAATGACAGAGACATGAAACGCATGTTATCCCAATTCCATACGTACAAACGTGGTGTTTAATAATTTATGTTGTCACAAATCACTTGCAAAATCTTTCAGTGTCTCTGTTTTGTTTAATAAATCCACTGAAATCAGAAATAGTTCCTAACTGAGTAATACAGGGTGACACTAAGGGACACAAATATCCACACAGAGAAATTCTATATAACAGCACTAATATGAAAAAAAAAGTCTAATCAACAACTCTATATCTAAAGATTCTTAGATATAATTCATGCAAATGACCTGCGTGACCTGTCAGGGTTGAGTCAGGTTAACTAAATACAGTATCGGTTTCTGTTTATTGCTCCTGCACTCTAACACACAGCAGTCTTCCATGTCTCTCAGAGCAAAGCTTATTCTGACCTTCAGCTCTGACTACTATAAAGAGACGAAGGTTCAAACGGCCCCTCTCTTTCACCCCTCACCTCTGGTCATTCATCCTAATCTAAAAGCACTCCTTCATACCACTATACAGCACGGGCACACAAGCCAGATTCACCCATTCAAATGTGTTTTGCCTGGAGATGTTTAGGAAAACAACAAGCAAAATGATCGAGTGCATTTGTGTGTGTGTCCACAAACTGAGTCCAAATCATTCTGGCACTACTTTCAATAAAACAAATGACTAACATGTAAACACAAGAAATGATCAAAGGAAACAACAAGAGGGAGGGGTGTTGGTTAGACACCAGTGCTTTTAAGGCACAGGTACAAAAAGGAAAAATGGGCCAAACAAAGCAAGTATGCAGTGTGCTGCATATTTACATGCCATTTAATCATCAGGAGGGTTTACATGCTGAAACAAGAAGGATAAATGAAAAGTAATTATCCATATTCCCATTACTGACTGATGCCGTCTCAGAGTAAATCACAGAGAACAATCCCTCTCATCTATAGGGATCTGTTAACAAAGATGTCAGCAAAGTGCCACCAGCAAACTCATTTTTCTTATAAAGAGAGAGAGAGAGACTGCTTCATAGACTGGATTCCCCTAATTTAATCTGTCTCTCGTTCGATTTTTCCCAAGACATAAACCTTTGTTGGGAGCCAGTCATTTCCTCACCATTAATTAATCCTGATGCTATCAATTAGTAAAGTATATAACGGTGTGTCCCACTGCCTCTCTCTTTCAGTCAGTACATTTATATGTAATTAACATTTGCAGTTTTTTAAAGTTAGATTAAAACATATAGTAAAAAAAAAACCTAAAGGTGCAGTTGCATTAACAAAATTTTGTCAAATTTTCAAATAACAATAGTGCAGTGAGGTATGAAGCATAATTCACACAAAAGTCACTTTCAAACCAAGCAGATTTCTGAATGAATTAATGAATGAATGATGCATTTATATAGTGCTTTATTGTGTATTGCTGTACACCCAATTCACCCAAATATTCAAAAACAATATTTCTGTTGGTCAGCGCAGCATGACCAACTTTGGAAAATCTGCACGGGGAAATCTTTCACCTCTTATGCGAGGTTTACAATTGTGCAGATTCCTATTCATACGACTGAATTTTGCCAGTATTTTATTTTTTTAAACTTCAAACCATTGCTTCTAGCTAAAACACAAGTCATCTATCAATCTAATCATGTTGTTAATCAGGAGAGAAATATGTACAGATCAAGCACCATTTACAAGTGAAACCAGCCCAAAATAGTTCTAAAGAAACATGTCGACGGATTTTGATGTTAGAGGACAACAGGGAATGGAGTTTTTCACTGGAAACAGCGTTATCACAGAATATAGATTACTTACTTGCATTTTGCCCAGAAGTGACAGTTTAAAGTTAAAATGTCTTAATTATGGATTTGTTTCTAACTGGAGTTGTTTCTAACTGGACTGGAGTTTTGTGGATTACTTGTAGATCATTGTGATGTTTTTATCAGCTGTTTGAACGGCAGATGATTCACTGGTGAGCAGTGAGGTAATGCTAAAATTCTTCAAATCTGTTCAGATGAAGTAACAAACTGGGATGGCCTGAGGGTGAGTACATTTTCAGCAAATTTTATTTTTTGAGTGAACTATTCCTTTAATGTTTCATGATGAATTACAGGAACACATGTTGTTCTGCTATATATATATATATATATATATATATATATATTTTTTTTTTTTTTTTATAAAATATAAATTTTTAAGTAAAAAAAAAAAAAAGTCAAATGGAAAATATCTATATCACTTCCTTAGTTGACGTCCTACCTCAAGACACAGGAAGATGCACACACTCCAATGCACTGCTCTCTTCTCCCCATTCCTCCAACACACACTCTTGCATTCACCTTTTTATAGAACTCTCCACAGGCGCTGTGTGGAAACGCATGTGTGCTTGTTGTAGAACTGTTATAAAACACAACGAAGGCCAAGAGAATTAACATCATGTTTGTTTTGCTGCTGGTTGTTTTCATTAAGAACATTAATACAATTCCTTCAGGTATTTTTCACTTGTTTGTTGGACTGGCTTATAAGAAAGTAAAACCAATGGACGACATTAAAAGCTCATTTGTATTTGTATGTTTTATTTTGTATTTGCAATTTGCATTTTGCTTGTTTGTACCGTAGTCTCATACAAACAAGCTAGCTTTGTTTAAAACTGTGAAAGGACTATTCTGCGAGACTGTAGCAGTTTGAGATTTTTGCTGTGTATTCATCTAATTGACCAGCAGATGGAGTGGATATGGGTTCAGATTCCAATTCGCAACACACATATGTGACGGCAGCTGAAACACACACACATGTAGCCCACATACACAGGTTCACATAAACACAAACACACAAGCACACACATTCATTCATTTATAGTGGAGAGGACTTCGATGGTTGGACTGATAGTAAAACAGGCATTGCAGCACACAGTGGGAAGGGTTTCAGTGTAAGCCAGATTGTACCATATCAGGATCAAAGACATCTACATCTTAAACATTCAATACTCATCAAAGTATTACAATCACTCCACTTACTAAATGAGAGGCAGAGAGAGAGAGAAAGCAGGTGATAGCACAACCCCGGTTTGTTTTCGTCTCTTCGCTATCCCTTGTTCCCACAGGAGCAGCTTGACAGTTTGGATGTGAATATGACACACACACACACACACACACACACACAGAGACGGCGTCCCACACAGGTGCTGCCTTGCATGAGGCCCATACCCGACATCAAAAGGACACCTTTGACATTTCAGATCGCTCCCAAACGATGATGCACAGGGATCTTTTGCCACTACAAAGAAAGAACAAAAGAACAGACATGAAAGAGAAGTCAATAAACATATGGCAATTAATAAAACATTTTTCTACTGAATTCAGTACAAAGACTTTTTTTCCAAAAGCAGAACGCATCAAACCAACAGTTGATTTAGTGCTGATGAAAAAGTGTGTCTGCGCTACTACGGTTTGTCATGCCACAGAGATGGACAGTTAGAGGTTATGGAGTAATGTCACTCAGAATGGTTTGCCCTAACATGTCAGACATCTTTGGATACACAGTTGGAAATTATTTTGATTTATACAAACCGTTTCTGACTGAAAGTGTGCGTGTGGACCTGAAATCAGCTATTGTGTGGAACAGCAGTTTCTGTGAGTGTGAGAGAGAAATAGAGCAAGACACAGAGAGTGACTGAAATGAAGATGTTTTATTAGTGTTCAGAGCATACGAATCTCACAAAAGATGGAAAACAATGAGGAAAATCTGGAGCTAGAGCACAGTCTTTGTTTTCATTTTGTTTTGTTTTAATTGTTTTAATGAGTTTGAATGTGCGTATGTGTGTGTTTGCATTGAGAATAACACACATGCACAGAGAACATGGTGAATATTCTAGGACTTGCATACATCCTCTCTTTGCCAAGCGCCACCCCTCAACCCCTCCTTTTCCAACTTCTTTCATTGTAAATCTGTCTAATGGTGCACCTAGGGACCGGAGTGTCCCTCCTGAGAGACACACATTGTGTGTATGAGGGTGACTGCATGTCAGACAGCACATGAGACCTCCTATTCACATATTCCTTTAAATGTAATTAACTCCTCCCCCTCAGTCTCACCAATTACACACTGACACAGGCCCTCAACACAATGCGAGGATGAAGCGGAGAATGAAAAAGGGAAAAAGCATGGGAACAAAGTACGCTTGAATATGTGCAGGGTCTGCAGTGATGCACCTGTGAATTTCTATCTACTTTATTTTCATTAGAAAAGAAAGCTCTGTCTTTATTGACAGCTCTCTTATTACCACTGCTTTTTCATTTCTGAACCTGAAAGATTGCAGGCCTGCATAGTTTTATTGATTGTAAATCTACTCAAATAGATTCACAAAGTCAGCAACAGCATTGAAAACTGCTTCACTTTCACTCAGTTTCTGCTTCTTATGTCTTTTTTGCGATCATGAAAATGGGCACCACTGGTGTAAAATATAACAGTAGAACTATATACTCATTGTAAACATGACAAGTTATTTATTTATTTATTTACTTAATTTTTTTAAGTTAAATGTTGACATGAATGAATGAGGAAAAGTGTATTTTTAGACGACTTGTTATTATTAAAGGAGTAATTCACCTCAAAAATGAAAAATTATGTCATCATTTACTCACCATCATGTCATTCCAAACCTGTATAACTTCATTTGCACTATGGAATACAAAAGAAATTATTTTGATGAATATTTAAACTCATTTAATGAAAGTCGGCGAGATCTAAACGATCACTGGACCGTGCTAACTCTCAAAGTGTGGACAAAAAACACTGGGACTTTTTCTTTGAAATATAATATCTAAAATATGCACTTTTCTTTGAACATATACATTTCAATAATTTTTAGGTTTTATAATAATTCTAAGTAATTATTATAAAAAAATAATAATAATTACTAATTATAATAATGATATTTATTATAAATGAACAATAATAATGAATGTTTTCACTATTTTTAATTACTTTCAGCAGTTTACTTGAACAATGATGTGACAAGTGAACGAATCATGCAGTGAATATGAGTTCATAAAAATGGCATGTTAAATAATTTCATTTTACAGAATTAGAGAAACAGCACTACCAAACACCAAGTAGCATCCTCCAAGAACACTGTTTGTGTGTGTGTTTCTTAACTCTCAAGACACTGATCAGTGTGTGTGTGTGTGTGAGTGTGTGTGTACATATGTGTATAGTTGAATGGCACAAGTCAGTGCAGCACAATGGCGTCACTAAAGCCGCCTTATCTACGCACAATCAGATTAGAGAGGGATTGAAGCGTTGCTAAGCACTACAGCGCACAAGCAGCAAGGATCAAGATGATTTGATTAATATTCCTGATCGTGTTATCCTTTAAGCAGCATAAATTGTTTTATTCTTATTTATTTATTTTCTCCTTTTAACTCACTGAAGCTGATTTTCAAGATTGCCTCACCTTTATCTATAATTGTCTCCTCACAACTTTAAACAACTCACACACACACTCTCTGCCGACATATTATCCGCCTGCAAGGTCACAGACCCACACTCAAACACACACCGCATCATTTCCTGCTGCCACCAGACGGGGGTGCCCTGCTGCACATATAGTGAGATACACAAACACACAAGTACAAGGTCACTCACTCACCTACACAACTATTCTCAACATGCAAATCAGCAGAGAGAGCGGGAGAGGAGGATAGACGGAGAGGGGAGACTGACAGAGACAGAGAGAGAAGGAGGAGTGGGACAGGGTGGGGGTCTGGAAACAGGTCAAGCTAATCATGCATATAATTGCATTTTGACATTGGGGGCTACTGGGACCAGACCTTTGAAGATCAGGTTATCCTGGAAGCACTTAAGTGATTAACAAATGAAAACGCTCCTCTAAACTTAATTAGGTACGATATTGGGCCGTGCTGGGCAGGGGGCCTGGGGAGAGTTGTGTTTCCCCTCTTCATGGACACTCAGCACCCCGTGTAAAATTAAATCAAATGGCACATTTTACACTGCCGTTCCCCTGTGAGTTAAAATATCTCACCCACAGCTGAGACCACAGTCACTCTGTCATTTAGTTGTCCCAGCAACACTGACATGAGTTTAAACCAGCAAGACATGATGCCACACATGGAATTTTACAACTGTCTTAGCCACCAGGGTCCTCAGCCTCATAGTGCTCAGTATAAAGCCAGCGTAGACACTGACTGCGACACTCAAGTTTATTATTAAATGCATGAAATTAGTCCCACTCGTATTCTGCTTCTAATTTAGATCATTATAGACAATAAATAGTAAGGCAATGAAGTGTTTCTCACAGCTCAACACTGTAAGAAATAGTACAATGTGGAAAAAAGGGACAGTTCCAACCGAACATAGCATCCTTTACTCATGCTATTTTGCCACGGAATAAAAACACAAAAAGGTAATTGCAGCTTTTTATATCACAATGTTTTCTTGAAATTGCAAGTTTATATCTCAAAATTCTGACTTTTGTTTCTCAGAAATGTAAATTATAAGCTCATAATTGCAAGGTTACATCTCGCAATTCTAATTTTTTTCCCTTAAGAAGTATTTAAAAAAAGAGAGTCACGAGATGTGGGCAATTCTGTATTTTTCCCCATCAGAATTCTTAGTTTACATATTACAATTTTGACGTTTTTTCTAAGAATTTTGAGTTTAAATTTCTGAATAAATTTCTGAATAAAAATAATAAAAAGTAAATTGCAACTTTTTATCTCAGAATAAATTTTCAGAATTTATGTCTCATAATTCATAAAAGTTTATATCGGAAAATTCGAACCTTTTTTTCTGTCCTTTCTACCAGGACAAGCTCTCTATCAGTGCACACACAATACACACAAGGGTTAATGTCTACAGTACACACACACACAAACATCCAGGTACATACTGTTATCTCTGAAAGTTGGCCTCTGAACACGGTTAGCTACTTTTGCACTTTACTAATTCATGGCAACGTCTCCCTCAGCTCTGAGCCCTACGCTCCCCTGCCTTCCCTTCCCCTCAGAATTGCTCATGGTACACACACACTCACCAAATACACTCTGTTGCACACACAAACACGCATGATTCTCGGGCCCTAGCGTGGAGGAGTTTGACTCATGGCTAGAGCGTTTGTTTAATCTCGGCCCTGCCTCTAAATAATTGATTCCTCAGTGAGTGAAGCCCACTCTGACCGGCGTGCTCTATGACCACCCTCTAATTTATTATTTAATCTTTTGTATGGCCAGTGGTCCTTTAAAGTGAGAGAAGGAGATGGACAGAAAAAAAGAAAGACATGAATACTAGCCTTTCGTTTTCAGCTTGTTTTATCTTTGATGATACACATTGATTTGACTTCTCTGAACAGAGGGAAGTAATGTAAAAAAAAAAAACACCTGAAACACAGGAAACTACTCATGGGCCGCTGCCTATTGGTGAATATCTGAGGAGCAAATCTGAATTATGCTGATTGAAATCACTGTTTATATGTGAGGTTAGTAGTTAACAGCATATGTAGAGTACATTTAAAGCACTTTAAGTTATGTTCTATTTAAATTAGATTCAGATATCATTTTTACGTTTTATTGGGAATATTTAATCCAGTCCAGGTCACTATACAGGTAACTTCATTTGACATAATTAAATTTAAACAAACCATTTTATAATTTCAGAGTAAACTAAATAGAAATGAGCAGACAAACTATTGTTTCAGTTACATTAGACCTACAGTGTGGCCATAAGCGGGTAAAACACAACAGCATTTGTTAAAATTTGTAAAAAAACACAAGACAGCAACATTAAGAAAAATACATTTAAAAAAGCTAAAGGAGTGTTCTGTATTTATACTGAAACTGTATTTTTCTAAATTAAATTAAATTAAATTAAATTAAAGGGTCCACCCTTTTGGAACAGATTATGATTTGTGTGTGATTTAGCAGATTATGAAGTTGCATATTGGTGAGTAACTGTTCTTTTTTGAGACTTTGTAATTTGAGATTTTTTTTTTAAATAAAAAAAATATTTAAAAAAACTGGAATTTAATTTACACATCTTGTATAATAATAACACCATAAATATTTTTACATAATATTTTAGTATATTATAACAACATATTTCTTTGAACGTTATGACAACTTTGTGCAATATTTATTTAATTAGATAAATATGGCATATTATGAAGTCAAATTGTTTGCTTAATGTGAATATAAATGAATGTATACATTCACAAAAATTTTATTTAAGTTAAATTAATTTTATATCTAAAAATATTAATTATAATATAATATAATATAATATAATAGCATAATATAATATAATAAATTCAGTTATATTTTAAATGATGTTTAAGCTGTGCCATTTAAACCGGAAAGCCTTACTATCCCCCTCTCCTCTCCTCCCTGCTATTCTTTTCCTTCTGCATTTTGCATGTGTGTTGCTGCTCTTCATTATTCAAAGATGCTTTCTGCTGGAATGTGGCATGAGCATCCAGAGCTGACAGCCACTCTCCCAAAGCAAGGTACACCTCAATTATGCATGCACAGACCACAAACCTTGCATTTCATTGTGTGCATTTGCGTACTTATATGTGTGTGTGTCACGTACACGCACTTCCATTTGCATGTAGACCCATAATGACGCATTTTTTGCTACTTATATGTCAATATGACCCCATGACTTCAGGCGGTAAAAGCAGACACTCAGGGAATCCTACAATGCTGCCGCAGAGTAATTGTGCTTTGAACCTGAGACATTAAAATAAAGAACAAATGCTTAATGCAATTTAAGAATAAAAAACCCCCACTCCCTCCCTGACACCCGCATCGACGCTGAATTTCCCCGAGTGCTGTAAGCCAAAGCGCTAGGCCTGTTATTGTTTACGCAGTGTGTTTATCTGCATGAGAGGACTCCAAGAGTTCCCTGAAGAGATGGGAGTGCTAAAACAATTAAACGCTGCTCACTCCGAATTACATCTCCCTCCTCTGATCCAAGACCACCACACACACACACACACAACTGGAGCTCAGGAGCATCCGTAAACATGTATATTACAACAGTGTGTGTTTGTGTGCTCGCATTTAAAGGTTGATTTGGTTTTCAGCTTGATTGGCTTTCATTGTTTAGTAACGATATGAATAATTTATTTGAGGCCTTACATATCTGTCCATTTTTTGAAGGTAGATGTCCTGAAGGATTTTACCTTTTCTCTTGATGCAAAAGAGACACACTCCAACTCTCACACACACACACACACACACAGAAAGTGTGGCATCGAAAGGGGAGTCGGTGTTCCCAAAAGTGAAATTCCAGCAATTATTCACAGGAGATTGGTCCAGGCTCTGCCGCCAGCTTGTCGACACTCTTGACTGCGCAGAGGAGACTGACAGCCCCATTCTTCCACGTCACTGTGACAGATAAATATTTCACACACAAATAAATAAAGGATGCCCTACGTTTTCCCTCTCTGTGGTTCTTCACAGACCAGTGCCCTCACACACACACACCACAAACACACACACTCACGCGCCTCTTAAACTCCTTTAGGCACATCAAATGCAAACACACACCATCACATTGATGACCCCCATCACTGGGTTTAATCTGGTGTGTGCAGGACGCAGGTAGCTCTCCGCTCCTCATCTACCTCTACAAAGAATCAATTAATGTCTGTCAGAGAGTCGACATGTTGAGGGAGGCCCGCGCTATTGTGTCCGGGGCCCTCCTGTGTTTCGCCTGATCAAAAACGGCCCCTTTGTAATAGTTTAATTACCGTAATGCGCACAATACATGTGAGGTGATTACGCCGATCCCCCTGGGAGGTGTAAAAATAACACTTTTCATCTCAAATGAGATATTAAGTGCATGAAATGTCTGTGATTGTAATAGGCATGGCTAAGTGTCTCTGTTTCTGTTCTTGGCCTCTTCCGTTTATTAGGATGCTCTGAGGGAAAAAAAGAGTGATAATTCAATTAAAAAGGTGATTAAATGATGTCAAGGTGGTTTCTGTCATTCTTAACTGTTCTTGCTCATGCACATGAGTGATTGAAGGTAAAGCTTCATCATTCATTTTATCTTCTAGGAACCTAGATCAAATAAACTACTGTAATCTTACTTCAGATTTTCTCTTTCTTTTCTTCTCACTCCCGCTTTCTTCACGCCTGACCCAAACCACAGAGTGGTGTTATCATGTTAGCACTGAGATAAAAAGCAGACTGAAATATTTATGTTGGTGTTATGACTTTGTTCTGCTGTATGCGGATAGACTGACTTGAGTGTGCCGTGATGCTGGGGTGTGATCTGCTTCAGTAGGAGGATTTCTGAGTGTGGACTAACCCCACAGAGGCCCAGGGCCTCCACTGAGACTAACAGACCTGCCACACACACACACACACACACTCATCATTGCATCCACACCAGGGAGGACAGCAGCACTCCAGAGACACAAACCAGAACCAGGTCTTTTCTGACTTCCCAAACAACTTCATTCTCTCCTTAACTCCTTAGAAAAACAAAAATACAACATCTCTGTATTTCTGTCACCTCTCGTGTTGTTTCCTTTATTGCTCTCTCTGGTATTTCTGATATTCTGATGCTAACAGGCCATCACATATTTTGTTCTCTCTCACTCTTTATCTTAATCATACACACTCCAACTCTCAACAATATTTTACGTAAACACTACGATGTATTTTTTTTTTTTTAAAGAAATTAATCATTTTATTCAGCAAAAGAATAAACTAAAGACTTCCACAATGTTACAAAAGACATTGATTATTAAATAAATGCTGAACATAAAAAAAAACAGTTTTCAGCATTGATAATATAATCAGAAATGTATAAAATAATTAGAAATGTTTCTTGAGCACCAAAAATAAGAAGATTGTAGTGATTTCTGAAGGATCATGTGACTGGAGTAATGGCTGCTGAAAATTCAGCTTTTCCATTACAGGAATAAATAAAATTTTCAAATCAATTAAAATAGAAAACAGTTATTTTTAATTGTAACAATATGTCATGATATTACTGTTTTGTGTATTTTTGTTCAAATAAATTCAGCTTTGGTGAGCACAAGACACTTCTTACCAAAATATTACCACCCCCACACCTTTGAACGGTAATGGATAAAGAAGAATAAAATACATGACAGCTTTTATGAATTCTTTCATCTATCGTCTTCTCTCAAATGAAGCACACAAACACTTTTACTCAGATCTGTAGTAAAGTTATACACAGTTCAATGGGTTAGTTCAGAGAGGGAAAGAAAGAAAGAAAGAAAGAAAGAAAGAAAGAAAGAAAGAAAGAAAGAAAGAAAGAAAGAAAGAAAGAAAGAAAGAGGAAAAGAAAATCAGTGCCTCTAAAAACTACTTGATTTTCAGTTCCTGAAAATAAACAGTGGAATAGATCTCAGTGGATGAATAAAGAACAACTCGCTGAGAAACAGATAAAAAAGACTGCGGATTCTGTGCCTCTTGGTTCCTTTAACCTTATTGACTGAAAAAATATATACTTTAAAACAGAAAAAACATAAATCCTGTCAGCTGAGAACAACAACAGGCCAATAAATCATCATAAATTGATGTGTCTGGGTCAATTGTTAAGGATAAAATGGTTTCCAAATGTGTGTATAAATAAATACACATTATAATGTTATTTAAATTCCATCATTACACACATTAAAGAGTTTAACTAAATTTAAGGCCCAATCCCAATTCTACCCCTTAGCCCAGGGCTATTCAATTGGCGGCCCGCCATTCATCTTCATTCGGCCTAAGGGAAGAGTATGCGCAGGTCGCACATTATTTTGCACTAATTAGTTTGTTCACAAGGTGGCAAGACTGGCGGGCTGTTGTTTCACAGCCGCAAAAGAAAGGGATGAGAGACACAACAACAATAACCGGAGACGCAACATCAATAAATGGCAAAGCTGAAAAGCACTTGTGTGAGGGGGTTATGACATATCCACAACTTTAGTTTAAAGGAGTATAAAGGCAGTGTTGTCGGCCATAACTTCTGTTGAGAAATAGCGCAGACACTGGACGAAGATGATTATCAAATGGAGTATAGTCTGAAAGACTGCACATTCGGCTGTATTCTGAGCCGCTTCAGACAGTGCACCAGTAGCACTTCAACGGACAAAAACACAAACAATTATGTCAAAATGCTGGGTTTTGACGAGTGACCTCGTAAACACGGTCTTAACGGAGTCATAAAGTCCTAAATGACCATAAAGAGTTGGGAGAAAATCGGATGTGGGTTTTAAAGTGACAGCGCTGCTTTTAAAGTGAAATCTGAAAAAGAAATCACTCGACTGCTCTAGTCGCTGATTAAGTTTTGAAGCTTGAATAAAGATTAATATATATAGTTTGTGCATATACAGTTTATAGTTTATGTGAAGATTGTTTAAAGTTCCCTTAAATTAAAAGTAAAAAATTATATTTTTCAGAACCTACTAAATGTTTAAAATAATGGCTTTCAATTATACTGTAACGTTGAATTGCTATAATTAATGGCTAAAATTAAGGGGAAAATGCATTTAATAGAGACATCAGTAGCAGTATTGCATTGTTATCAAAAATACTGGCCACTGTTAATAATAGACTACTCAGTAAAAAGATGCCATTAAACACATATTTTAAAAATACCATCTTTATTTTGTTTCTACATTAATTTGGAGGTTCAATGTGAAATTATGACAATATAAATATATTAATATGCAGTTCATCACAATTAATTACAGAAAAATGTGTGAATAATTAGTTTATTTTTATTTAAATCGATTCACAGACAGCACTAATGTTAACCTTTTATAAATGTTGGTGATGATAATATTTGTTAAGTTTACTGCTGAATATGCATTTAAATTTAATTTCTTAATTTTTATAGGCCCCTCAGAAATAGATTGGGATGGCCACCCAATCCCTTGGCCCCCTTAAAAATTTAAATTCTATAATCCGGCCCTCAGATGAAACTAATTGAATAGCCCTGCCTCAGCCCTTTCCCTGAGTAGGGGTGTTTCGATTCTCTTTTGGTTGGAGAGTTAGGGGTAAGGGGAAAGGCCAGATAGCCCTTCAAATGAAGATTTTTCGGGACCACACTTCAAACGAAGGGGTATGAATTATCTCAGCGTAAACGGGCTTCAGCGGCAACATGGCTGCCTGAGAGAACAAAAAGACATGTAAGCATTTTTGGCATTAATAAAGATTTGAATGAAAAGTAATCATTTGTTTTATTTTACATTCAATCGTGAGTTGACATTTACGGTCATGTTACTCAAAGAAATGTTTGCAAAAAATCGCTAAAATTTGCTAACGTCATATCATTACAGACTGCACGATAGTGCCACAACATATTTTCATGTCTGATCAGGGCAATAACCACCGTAGACATTGAGGGGGGCTAGTCCTCCCAATAATTAGAAATCGCTAAACCCTTTTCTCAAATATTGCCAATTCGAGAGAGAGACAGACAGAGAGAGACAGAGAGAGAAAGATGAAAGGTGCGTGTATGCGCAGATGTGTGTTTCTCTTTTTAGAGTGAGTTTAGTTCAAAAACAGTGATTTTATCCTCTCGTTGCTGGAAAATATAATGTAGCAATTCAGTATTTAAACTGTTATTAATAAAAGTTTCTTTGCTCCAGAGCTGCACGATCTCTGATGTGTGTGTGTGTGTGTGTGTGTGTGTATGTGTGTGTGTGTGCGCGTGCGTGCGTGCCTGTGTTTGTGTGTGTGTGTCAGTAAGCAGCGCATTAATATAGAACGGTAATTAAAGGCTCTAATGCACACCAGCACACCAGTATAGGTGTGTGTATTGTAGGAGCTAGACGACGTATGATGACGTGTGACGGTATAGTAGTGCTGTCCCAATTCTTAGAGGAATATTTTCACCCCTACCTCTTGACACTCTGTTTCAAGGGACAAGGGGAAGGGGTAGGCGGAGGGGTAGGAGAAGGGGTATAAAATAGAATTGGGATTGGGCATAAATATCATAATTTTAAGTAGATTTCATCACTGATTCACATTCATTAATCAGTTTCAAGGGTCTGTTTTTTTTTTTTTGTTGCATCTCTACCCCCATGGGAAACGTGTGGAGTTATTTTCAGCTCCAAATATTCTCCACTAAATCCCTTATTTCTGCCTCCCATCCCACCCCTTATCCCAAATTACAACAGAAAAAGATCACGAGCATGGAAAAAGGAGAAAAAACACAACCTTACATCAAAAGACAAGAGTGCAAACAAACAAATAAACTTGCAGATGAGACTGAACAAGTTATAAACCCTCTTATTAACTTTCCCGTTCACTCGCTTTCTGTTTGTAAACCCTTAAAATCTTGTCACATGCAGCCCCACTCAAAGGTCGGTCCAATCTGGTCTTAGGTCTGTTTCTGCCTGTCACCGGCCCTCCTCTCCCTCCTCGGCTTTTGTCCTGCGTGTCTGTTGGGGTCTGCTCCGTGCTCTGCATCGCTTCAGGCCTTTATTAAATATGCACCTTCCACAAAACCAGCCGCTAATCTCCACTGATGCCTGGGACCCGCACATATGCAAATCCACATCTGTTCCGCTTCAAAGAGGAGATTCACCGGGATCACGCCGCACACAGGAGTCTCACCCTCACCCCAAAACCAATCACAAATGCACACATGCAAACGCAATCAACCTTGGTTTTTCCAACCGCTGACCCCCCAAGACAAACCCCAACCCTCGACATACGCACATACGTTTCCAAACACTCTTCCATTCACCTCCCTCGCAAACAAGCCACCCTCAGCACGCTGAGCTTATTAAAATCAGATCATGTCAGAATGTCTCTTTGTGTCAGCACTCTGTTTTCTTTTGTGAGGAGTCTGAGAGACAGGAGGCTAAGATCTGTTCCCTGGCCCAGGGGCGGCTCCTCTGACGGAGGCCAGAGGACCAGAGGGTACTTACTCAATCCTACATAAGTGGCACCACACCGTCACTGCCTTGAGACATCCTCCTGAGCTAATTCAGCAGCAGATTACCACATTTCAAATCCGCCGGACAGCTTCATCATCCTGCCCAGAGCATACGGAACTGTGTCAACACGAGCGACGCAGCGGTGTGTCAGTATCAGAGCTGGAGGGGTCATTTGTAAGACTAGCAGTAATGCTTCCCGTCCACAAGCAAAATCTCCAATCAATGTCTCAAAACATTCGCTTTGCCAACATCACTAGTGCTTGTTAGGTTATTGTACAGTCTACGAGCATAAATTAAAAATGGAAGATTTGTAAGTTAGAAAAATTATACGACCAGAACAGCGTCGTTATTGTTAACTTAAAAAGAAACAAATTAAAATAGTTTTTGCTATTTGAAATAAAGATTAAATGAAAACTAAATATTAGATGACAATTAGAAATGTTGCCTTTGCAACTACAGTAATTAAAATTAAGTTGAAGTTGAAGCACTAAAATTACTAAACTGAAATGCAAATAAATTAAAGCTAAACAGAAATAAGAAATATAACAGAAATAATCATTTATAACTAATAAAAACTCATTTAAAATATAAAAACACTGCAATAATATAAATATATAATATAAATAATACAAAATAACACTGAATTAAAAACAAATTCATTTTTTAAGTTAAAAAACTTTTTCATTTGAAAAAAAGAAATACGTATATATATATATATATATATATATATATATATATATATATATATATATATATATATATATATATATATATAAATTATACAAAAATATGGTAACGCTGTTATGTTTGTCTCTGCCAATTCTGCATATGCAGAACTCTGTATATTAGATGAAAGGAGATGCTTGTGAATGGGGCACTTTGAGGGGGACCCCGAGCGTGATGTATAAAGATAGCAGATTTGCATGTTTAATTAAGCTATCAAACCACAAAAGTAGAGAGCTCAGCTCTAAATCTGCAGAGTCAACAACCCCTGTAATAACACATAGCCCCTTCTCTAAGTGAGTAGGAGAGACACATAGAAAGATGTAAAGCTCTTCATTTACATGCAGTGAAAGACATTCACAGCCCATCACAGCAATAAAGTCAAGCTGGCCTCTTTGTCAAGCCATGCTCTCCCAAAGAAAGGGGAATAAACAAAGAAAAAGGTGAAGAGAGGGATGGAATTAGATGTATGCGTGATGGGAGAGAGAGAGAGTTGGGGAAGGAGGGAATGCAAGGGACTCAGTCTTTAATCAGGTTGATGTGTCGTCGCTCACTTTCCTGGGCTCAGGTTTATCTCTCATTAGCTGGGCTGTGGTGTGCAGTATTGTTCCTTTGTGTTTGAACTGCACCAAAGGAGTGGAGATTTGCTTTAATCCAACCCATCAAAGGTAACATACTAACACACATGTGCTAAAATATACACACGCATACGCTGCTCCTGGATTAGACTGCCGTGGCAGAGTTGTGTGTACACGTCTGTGTGTGTGTGGGGGGGGGGGGGGTCTGTTTCACCCATTCCACTTCTGAGATGTGACACCACTCACCCGCCATGGGCACACTGAGGATGACACCTCCAGCACACATTTAAATAATCTGCCGAGGTTTGGGTTACATAATTATGCCATGACAGTTTGTGTTTGTGTGTATGAGTGTATGTGTGTGCTGCTGCCAACGTCGCCAGGCTTACTGGTTTCGAGGATAAGCGCCATGGGCCTGGTCTGCTCAGCGACGGCTGATTTTGACAAATTTGCAATTCAAAACAACTTATGAAAAGATTTTTTTTTTGCCTTATGAATACAGAATTTGGAAACCTTATTTAAATTTTGCCAGACAAGGAAGACACTCTTCATAATGGCAGAAGGATTGCAATGAAGGTGATAATAAAAAAAATAGTTCTGCATTCTTTTTGCATCGAACAAAACAACACGAAAATACCGAAAATAAACTAAATGATAAATAAAGTATGCAAGTAAATATATACCGCATATACATCTAAATTATATTTAATATAATGATATGTTTTGAAATTAGCAATGCCAAAATACATAATGTACATGCAAACAGGAGAATTTTCTTTCTGCGGAAATTACAGAGAGACAAAAAAACAGACAGAAAGATAGAAAGATAGAACGATACATTAAATAAAACAATAGAAACTATATAATTATAGACAGAATTAATGAACAACTTAGAGTGAGCTAGAATAATAGAATATTAGATAGAATGGTAGATAGAATATGGACTGATAGATAGAATGATAATATAATATCTACATAATATAATATCTAACCCCCCCTCCCCCTCCCCCAACAGTAGTTTCAACCGTGGGGGAAAGGAACATTAATTTTTCACACAGCGCCTATTTGGTATTGAACGATAGATATATTTACGGATAGAATAATAGATGGAACAATAGAAAAGAATGATAGCATGGCAGAATGAAAGAATAACAGGTATGACAGATACAATTATAGAACAATAGACAGAATAACAGGTTCAAGAATGATAGAACTATAGAATGACTGATAGAATGATAGAAAGAACTATAGAATAATAGATAGATGGATATAGTGAAATAATAATAGAGAGTACAGAGAGAACAGATAGAATGATGGAATATTAGAACGAACGAACGAATGAACAATAGATAGATAGATAGATAGATAGATAGATAGATAGATGGATAGATGGATAGATGGATAGATGGATAGATAGATAGATAGATAGATAGATAGATAGATAGATAGATAGATAGATAGATGGATAGATGGATGGGTGGATAGATATATACTCCATCAGTACAGTGGATGTTGAACTTCTTTCTGCTATATTCACTGGTCTCTTCCAGTCTGACAGCTGTGATAAAAGCTTGGCTAAAATAACACCCTCTTATCACATCCAGTTCCCTAAAAGCTCTCCTCTAGTGACTTCTAGATCCATTTCTTTGGTTTATGTGACCATTTTCCTCCCCTTGCCTCTCTTTCTGTCACCACCAGCTTTCTTGAACTCTCAGACTGTACGGTTTTTAAACTAAACTTAATTGATTCATTGCTGTTGCTCACTAAATCTGTTTTTGATTTGCCCTATAGCACCTTACAGGCCACTGCAACATCTAAACTGATGGACGTTTCGATACGAGAGCATTTCAGTTACCTGTGTTCCTATAGCATGAATAATAATTTGCAAAGTATAATCTCCTCCTTAAAGCTCATGCTTTTCCATGTAGTCATTTCACGGCAGGTGCATTGACATGTACAGCACAAGCCCTCTGGTGATCCATGCATCTGTTACCCAGAAGCCTCTGCCACCGTCACGCCCCAGTGACACAGTGACTCCCAGAGGCCGTTAGGGCAGGAGCAAAGGATGGGGGGGGGGTCTGTTTCACCCATTCCACTTCTGAGATGTGACACCACTCACCCGCCATGGGCACACTGAGGATGACACCTCCAGCACACATTTAAATAATCTGCCGAGGTTTGGGTTACATAATTATGCCATGACAGTTTGTGTTTGTGTGTATGAGTGTATGTGTGTGCTGCTGCCAACGTCGCCAGGCTTACTGGTTTCGAGGATAAGCGCCATGGGCCTGGTCTGCTCAGCGACGGCTGATTTTGACAAATTTGCAATTCAAAACAACTTATGAAAAGATTCAGTTAAAGGCATTAGACCTCCAGACTGATGAAAAGAACTGGCCCACTGATCATATTAAAGGGGGCTACCAGGGCCCAGTGCTGCTGTGCTGGTGCACGGGCCAAAGCAAACACTGGGAGAGGGTGGCTAAGCCTGCCCTCACAGACATCAAAGACAGGGGATCAATTCTCACTGTGCAGCTCAACAATCCCAGGATCTGCTTTGCGCTCTCACACACACTCACTCCATTCATTGGGTTCTGATGGACGGTGCAGTGATGGTGTTTCTGTCTTTTTGTATACGTTTACAGTGTTAAAAAATTAGTAAAAATATTAGTTACAAACGAAACACAAGTCACCCTGCTTGTGATCTACAAATAGAATGGTATTCCAAGTTATATTATTGACACGCTGAAATGAAAATAGTTGGTTAAAATGGAAACTGAAAATTCTGGACTCACTGGGTCAAAACGGATCAAAATCAGAATATTAATGATTTCTGAAGGATCATGCGACACTGAAGACTGGAGTAATGGCTGCTGAAAATTCAGCTTTGCAACACATGTATAAATTTCATTTTATAATATATTAAATTAGAAAACAGTCAATTTAATTGTAAATAATATTTCACAGTGTTGCTGTTTTTGCTATTTTACTGATCAAATAAAAGTAGCTTTGGTGAGTATAGAGACTTTAAATAATAATTAAAACTTCATTTATTTTATTTATTTATCCTGAAACAAATACCCAATCTTGGTTTAAGTCTTTTCACCAAGCAATCATTATACACTTCAAAAGCTAAATTCTCGTCAAGCTATATTCCTAGATATTTATAAGCAGTTACTCTTTCGATGTGTAAACCATCAGTTGTAAGAATAGAGCAGTGGTCATAGAACGGCTACACGTAAAAATAATGTATTTAGTTTTGTTTGCATTTAAAACTAATTTCAGTTCTAGTAAAGTAAGCTGTAAAGTATAAAACGAGTCCAATTAATTAAAAATACTGAAAAATCTAAATCTTACTAAAAAATTGTTCACTGTAAACCCCATGTAAGTTGGCAGAACTAAAAAAAAGGAAGTCAGCTGATTGCCTTAAATTAAAGATTAACTTACAAATCAGTTTTCAGAGTTTAAAAACTTGGGTTACATGTTACGTGTTCCATTTAGTATTTGAATAGATCATATTGTGCGTAGTTAGGAAAAGCATAATTTGTAATTACGTTTAAATTTTGACTGCAGTATGCTGATATCTGCAGCTTTCCAAGCGCAAGAATAACAGTCGTGCTAATTACTCAAATTTAGCATGAAATACTCACACTTTGGCTGAACTTCACACTGTGTAAATATCTCATATGACCCCATCAAACTATCTGCTGATGGTAAAATAACAACCTCTAAATTCAAGGCCTTCAAAAACACACATGGACACCTTCAGTCTTCCAGCATGTTTCAAATTATCTGAAAACAAAACAAAGAAAAACGTCTTCATATTCGGTTGTTTTTCTTCTCCCTTCTCACAGTCAAAGTGGTTAAAAGTTTGACAAATCTAATAAATAGGAAGAAATGTTTCTTGAGCACCAAATCAGCATATTAGAATGATTTCTGAAGGATCATGTGACACTGAAGACTGAAAAGGTTTGACAGTACAGGAGTAAATTACATTTTAAAATATGCTAAAAGATAAAGCAGTACATTTCACAATATTGGTGTTTTACTGTATTTTTAATCAAATAAATGCAGCTCTGGTGGACATAGAGACCTTTTTCAAAAACATTCAAAAAATGTCACTGACCCCAAACTTTTGAACGTTATTGTTTATATTAAATATAGGAAATAAAGTGTTGAATGGTTTATAGTAAAGGAATAAAAGGGGCTGCAGTGTCCTAGCAATGCTGGGACCCAGTGAATGTTGGGAAAGTGCAGAGGGGTTGATCCAGGTAGTGGTGGGTTCAAGTAGCCATATAGAGTCCCCTTGTGGCCTTGGACATGAGAATGAGGTGGCTTCTTTACACAGACCAGCGGAGCATGAAGGACATCCTGATCCAACACTCATGGCAACATATTTAGAAAGGTGTAACAAGCATATAAAAATAGGTTCAGTGATCATTTCACAATGATAATTTTCCCATCTTTTTATTTCCCCTTCATCAGGATGGTATTTCTTAAATACAGATTTCTTTAATATGCAATATAATGCAATACTATAAGCTGAAGGGGTGGTCATGACCATGCTGTTATTGTGCATTTGTCCTTTTACTGCATCTTGAATTTATTATAATGTAGATTAATAAATAGCTACAATGTAGTACAAAATTTATAAATTATAATTGGTCATGACCATGCTGTTATTGTGCATTTGTCCTTTTACTGCATCTTGAATTTATTATAATGTAGATTAATAATGTTAAAGGGATAGTTCACCCAAAAATGAAATTCTGTCATTAATTACTCACCCTCATGTTGTTCCAAACCCGTAAGACCTTCGTTCCTCTTCACAAATTAAAATATTTTGATGAAATCTGAGAGCTTTCTGACCCTGCATATACAGCAAAACAACTACTATGTTCAAGGCCCAAAAAGGTAGTAAGGACATCGTTAAAGTAGTCCATGTGACATCAGTGGTTCGTCGTGGTACTTTTGTTAATGCATATCAAAGACTGACACAGAAGGGAAGAAATTGTTGAATAAAGTCATTTAATTTGTTTTCTTTGAGCACAAAAAGTATTCTCGTAGCTTCATAACATTACAGTAGAACCACTGATGTCACATGGACTATTTTAACAATGTCCTTAATACCTTTCTGGCAACATATTTAGAAAGGTGTAACAAGCATATAAAAATAGGTTCAGTGATCATTTCACAATGATAATTTTCCCATCTTTTTATTTCCCCTTCATCAGGATGGTATTTCTTAAATACAGATTTCTTTAATATGCAATATAATGCAATACTATAAGCTGAAGGGGTGGTCATGACCATGCTGTTATTGTGCATTTGTCCTTTTACTGCATCTTGAATTTATTATAATGTAGACAGCAACATAGCTACGATGTAGTACAAAATTTATAAATTATAATTTTTTTTCTACTGTACTGTACTGTAATGATAGGTTGGATAATTATACGTGAGATTTGAGTGAATATGTGTTGGTTTATATGTGTTGTATGGTTTTGATATGTTTAAGGAAAAATCTAATAAATAAAGATGTCACATGGACTATTTTAACAATGTCCTTAATACCTTTCTGGGCCTTGTACATTGTAGCTATGTTGCTGTCTATGGAGGGTCTCGGAAAGCTCTCGAATTTCTTTAAAAATATCTTAATTTATAAATTATAATTTTTTTTCTACTGTACTGTACTGTAATGATAGGTTGGATAATTATACGTGAGATTTGAGTGAATATGTGTTGGTTTATATGTGTTGTATGGTTTTGATATGTTTAAGGAAAAATCTAATAAATAAAGTAAAAAAAATCTTAATTTGTGTTCCGAAGATGAACGAAGGTCTTGGCGCTGTGTGTTTCATTGTGAAAGCGAAACAACTTTGTTTGGCCTTCCAAAAGAGGACGATATCCACTTCGTCATGCCTGGAGCTGATCTGTGCTGGTCACTGAGGAAATACATCAACTTCGCGCTGTGGATCGCCGGATCGGCTTTCACCGTGGACGGAGCAGAGTCCAGCCCAGGGTCGTCACATGTGGGTGCCGCAAGCCCGCCCACTGCACCATTCTCAAGCCCACCAGCAGCCACTCACTCAAGCCGGCCTCCGCCCGTGCTCACTCTAGCCCGCCGTGTGTGACGCTGTGTTTCGTTCGTTCTTTGTTTGGCCTTCCAAAAGAGGACGATATCCACTTCGTCATGCCTGGAGCTGATCTGTGCTGGTCACTGAGGAAATACATCAACTTCGCGCTGTGGATCGCCGGATCGGCTTTCACCGTGGACGGAGCAGAGTCCAGCCCAGGGTCGTCACATGTGGGTGCCGCAAGCCCGCCCACTGCACCATTCTCAAGCCCACCAGCAGCCACTCACTCAAGCCGGCCTCCGCCCGTGCTCACTCTAGCCCGCCGTGTGTGATGCTGTGTTTCGTTCGTTCTTTGTTTGGCCTTCCAAAATAGGACACGACTAGAAATCAGTGGTTAAGTTGTATTTACAACACTGTTCCAGAACAGTTCAACCCAAATATTCCGATGTGTCCAGCACATTTTATGGAGGACTGTTTCCTGATCCTGGTAGAGTAGACTACAATGCCGGCTGTTCTGAATCACAGACTGTAAGTATGTTTTTTTATATTTAAAGAATTTTCCACTGACGATTCAAACGCAAGTTCTGAGCAGTGTAGAGTAACGTTTATAGTTTGTCATTTCTCCGATAACAAATGCAGATATGGTTTTATATTTACATATGCCTCGTTCATAATGGGTTTTAATGTTTTTGTCTCGTCGCTCCGGCCGGGACAAGGTATCACAGTATGGTAAGTGGCGTAACATTTCCGTCACACACTTGAGGTATTCGGCCAATCACAATGCACTGGATAGCTGGCCAATCACAGCACACCTTGCTTTTTCAGACCGATGAGCTTTGTAAAAATCGACGCGTTTCAGAATGAGGAGAAACAATAATGTACAGTATGTGGAAAATAATGTGTTTTTTTAACCTTAAACCGCATAAACACATTTCATTACACCAAATACACAAAATAATGTTCTTTTTAGCAACATCATATGACCCCTTTAACATGTTTTATGCATGTGCTGAATCACTAAATTCATCCATTTGAAGTCATAATGTAAATATCATTGTGTGCTGTTCTTGGAACCTATATCCTTATTTCAATCAGCATTCAGGCATCAGACACAAAAGACAACACTGATCACAGTTGAGCCAGCAGAGGCCCACTTCCACCGTTACTTTCCATAATAAGAACAGGAAATGAGGCATGTGGGAGGGTGAGTAAGCAATTTTTCCCTCAGTAGAAGCAGGGAGCAGCTATTTTCTGGGCTGTTTGGGTAACGCGCTCATGCAGCAGTGTATGTTTGTGTGTGAGCTGCTGTTTCCACCCTGAGGCATGTGCTGTTTGTCAGAGACCCACACAAGGCCATGTCCCTCTCTGTGGCGTTGTGCCACTGTGATTTTCTGAGCCCAACCATGTATTCATGGTTTATTCCAGGACTATATTTACTCTCTCTCTGACAGAAGCCACCCAAGAAACATGGAGTGATCACACCAAAACTAAAATAGGTGGACAATGCAGACAACAGTTTCAGGATTAAATATTACACTGCCTTCGTTCCTGCCATTGAAACACACCCAGATGCTAAACACAGACACACATTTATAAATAAGCAATAGGAAATATGTACCTCCCAGCCCTGTAAACAGAATCATTATAATTTGGGATCAATTTAGGTTAAGCTCAAGCAAAAGCACTTATGGAATAATGTTGATTATCCACAAAAATGTATTTCAGCTCATCCCTTATTTCGTTTTAAAAAAGAGAGGAAAAATATATTTAACAGAGAGGCACTTATGAATGTGAAAAGGGCCAATACATAAATAATGAAATATTCACTTTTGCAATAGTATAGCCACAAGATGTAAACATTAGTAAAATAATTTTTGGTATTAACAAATAATTTACTAACCTTTTCTGTGTGGTCATATCCAATTTTTAACTTAATTTCCATGACAGCAAAAACATCTTTACATCTTAAATAATAAACACATTTTAACAGAGGAATTACATTTAAGAATATTACACTGTACACATTAGATTTCTTCAGATTTTAAATCATCCACAAATTGGCCCCATTTACCATTGTACTGCAAATGACTCACATTGTTTATTTTAAAGAAATGTAGGGATGAGTCAAATTTATTTATTCAGTGGTAATCAACATCGTGATACAGATACTGTTAATTGAGCTTAAAACTTATATTAAATCTGAAATGGCCCTTTAAAATTATACATCATCAATCATAATAATTTTATTGTTTTTTTTTCTTTCATACGTCTTTTTTTTCAGATTCACAGTACAATACCTTCTACTGTTACTAACTTATTCAAAATGTATGTGTCTTGCTAATTGGTTCGCTGTTGGAAACTGAGCAGGGTGATATGTAAAGATGATGGACAGCGGGAATTCATGACTGTTTGCTGAGTGAATCTGGTTATGTGTGATGTTTAAGGTTTAGGATTAGGGGAATGAAACAAGTAGGAAATAATCTAGCCAATGCTTCAAAAGAGCTACTGCGACCACAGCACAGCACAACCAGGAAAACTGTTCAATTACACAGCCACATTTAGCCATATTCCACAAGTCAACCTCAAACACACACACACAAACTCACACACATGCCTTCACAGAATATTTCCACTTTAATCTTTAAGACCACAGTTTGGAGAAGGCTGGTATTGGTCAGTGCTCTCTCTTTCTCTTGCGCCCCGTCTCTCTCTCTCTCCTTACAGATCAAAGGGGCCATTGTGGTCTCGTCTGTTTTTAAAATGGCATGTCGTCAGAGAAAGGAAGGAAAACCCCTGACACTGCAAGCCGCTTGTCCACAGCAAACTTTCCAGCAAACAAAATGGAGACTGCTAAACTCCAAAGAGTGCTAGCGAGCCACGGCTTACTCTCGAGCCTAAATGATGCAAGAAGCGGGCAGCCGGCAACTCTGAGGATGAATCAGAATTTCTCATTGCATGGGTATACACTCTAAAAATGAATTATTAAACGGATATCATACCCCCATAGTATAAAAACAAACACAAGGGGAAGAGGTGGAAAGAGAAAAGAGAGCAAGATGAATACTGATGCTCTGGCCGAGCATTAGACCCAGATGGATCAGACATTTTATAGAGAGAGTGATAAAGGAAGAAGAAAAGAGTCTGAGATCGAGAGACAGAAAAATAAAAATAGAGGAATAAATCCACATTCAAAGTCCAGGCGGAAACTGATGCTACCTTTTAACCTCTGACAGGGCAGCCCACATCAGGAATCACTTCGCTCTGCTCCAAACAGATCCCGCCGCATACTGCTAACATTTCCCTACACGGACATACACAGATATCTGTTCACCCTGACCTATAGGGTGAACAGGATGAATCAAACACTGTCAAATACAGTTCCACGGACACAGACATGGGCTGCTAGCCAACTCGAAACATCTGTGTTTTTTTTTAATTTTCTTTCTTGCCATGCTGTTAATAGGCCGAAATCCACATGGCTCTCGTGGAGCCAAAGTACCTGCGTTGCATCATAAGAGTATGAAGCCACTCAAACTCAAAAAGTGCAGGAATAAGTGTATAGGGTATTAAAATAAATGTTTGGACTATCAGACTAGTTAGTTTTATCTATAGGAAATGAACGTACAAAAATTTACATTTCAAACGGTGACTAACTGGGTGCATCTTCTATTCTGCATATGTATTCTACTGTATGCAAAAGAGTTATCATCCAAAAAGCTATTTTTATTTTTCACCCGCATGCTTTACTTTTGTATGCATAAGTACATGTGTATGTGTGCGCATGTCATTGAATTTCAGTCCAACAGTCTTTTTAGATGTTGCTGCAAAAAATTTCCTGTTCCTTCAATTCAGTCTCTCTGCGCACAACAAGATGTTCTTAGGAACATTCGCCAAAGTCGTAAGCTATTACGATTTTCCAACAATTTGTTTTTGTAAAAAATATTTACTTTTTGTTTGTTTGATTTAACATTTTTAACATAACACATTCTCAGGGAATGCATGAAAATAATAAAATGTGTATGCAATGTAAGTCACTTGTAATAATACAAATATTTAAATAAAAGCCTAAATATAATGATATATGTTTATATGTAAATTTACTTCAAATGCAATTAAAATGAATGTATGAAGTAGCTAACAAATACAAATTTAACTCTTATTGCATTTTTTACAACATCTTCAAACTTCAAAAATTATTTTTTTAAAGCATAGATAGAAATGGTTGAAGATTAAATTAACACAAACAATCTTGTGTTTTAATGTTATGTAATTAACTAGAAACATAATTGCCAAAATAATAGATTGTGAGGGAAACTAATAATATTATTTTGTGTTACTGTTTGTATTAAAAGCTGTCCTCAAAAAAAACTAAAATAGCTTAGCTTGCTGGTTAATTAGGCAGCTAAGGTTGTACTGAGGTTAGACTTTATGTGTCAAATAATAAGAGTGAAAGATTACAAGAACATTGCAAAAGCAAACAAGCTGATATTATCACTCTGCTACTTAGTAGCATTAATCTAATCAAGTTGTAACATGACTAGAGTCTGGACTATAGAGTCTCTTGAGGAAAGCCTGTTTTTCATTACTAATTCACTATTATGCCTTATTGGTCCACATATATATTATATACATTACTCAACCAGATGATTAACCAGATGATTTGCCTGGATTCCCTGTCAAAATAATGTATGCTGTGGATCTGGTGTGGTTGTCCATCTCAAAATTAGTGTGCCAGCCGGTACAGATGCCCTCACAGCCTGCATCTCTTTGGCCTGTGCCTTCTTTAAACAATGATAGCTGCATGATTAATAGCCAGACAAGACTCCAGAAGCAGTATTTTGGCATGGTGTCCGAACATAATGTGTTCTAGCCAGAGACTGGTACAATGTGAGGGGAGAGAAGGAGATTGTAATGACTCTGTCTACCACAAGGGGGTGCATGCATAAGTCTACGAGAGCACCAGAGGGAGAACACAAAAAAGCAAGACAAATTCTTACATTTCTTTGTGAATCTTGATACTATATCTCCATCTCGTTCTCACTTTCATACTCTGCCTGCACTTCTCTTTGATTGTTTTTCTCTTCAGCTTAGATCCACAGATTGAGGGTAGGGCAGGGCAGAAATCACCACAGCGGTAAAACATTTCCACAGGCCAGTTCCAACATCCTAACGCATCACACATGATCATATCCCTATAAACAGGGGCACTGTGTGTTACTGAGCCAGACAGGAGAGAGAGAGAGAGAGAGAGAGAGAGAGAGAGAGAGAGAGAGAGGAAGAAATCAAACCAGAGAGAACGAGGAACGAAAAGA
>NW_015506101.1:66756-72243 GCF_001515645.1 Sinocyclocheilus grahami | reverse complement strand
GTGTGTGTGTGACAGAGAGAGGGAAGAGAGAGAGAGAGAGAGAGAGAGAGAGAGAGAGAGAGAGAGTCCTGACAACATCAAACCTGTGGGAACACAGCCAGAGAAAGCTAACCTCCATCTGTTCAACAGGCCTCAAACCGTCTCTTCTTTCTTTCTTTCTTTCTTTCTTTCTTTCTTTCTTTCTTTCTCTGACTGTGTCTGACTGACAGGCCTCTAGTTTTCGAGGAGCAGCTGAAAGTATAAAGGGAATCCGTTTTTGATCATACTGATTCTCTCCAGTGAAACCCTAGAAGGGCCTGACAAAAGCAAACTCAATAAAAACAAAGGAGAGTGATACCGCAGTAACTCACAAGCACAGGGAACACTTCACTGTTTTATGTTGCGGTGGTACATTCAACCTCGGCTCAAGTTCGAGCATGTTCTTCAGACTGATTCTGAAGTGATCATTGGAAACAAATCAAAACAGGAATTTAGACATTTCTTGCAGTATTTCTCAACTTTTCTCTTCGTACATGGTGCTCAAATACATCAATATTGTCCATAAGTCATATTTCAAGCTCAGCTCAAAGGAGTGATAAAGTGTCTTAGATCAGTGCTGTATATTTTGTTTTGCCTGGGGTAACAACAATAAGCTGTAAAGTTGGGAATGCAAACTTTTGAATTTTAAATGCAATAAAATACTTGAGTTATGGCTGTATTGAATTACACATGATAGACAGCCTTTTATTTGTATGCCAAAGAAAATGACTGTCACTTATAGGCCTCCAGAAGACTGCAGTTATGCACATCAAGACCAAACACTGACTTTTACCTTAACACATAAAATCTGACGGTGCTAAGTAGAAGAGATGTTAGTATAAAGGTTCCAGAAAAGGCCAGAGGCTAATCTCAGGCACATAAGCAGGCAAACGAGTCGGCCTCACATTCACAACCTCACTGGGACCATCTCTTCCTCTTCCATGCAAACTAAAAGAGACTAGAACAGGAAGATGAGATGTACGAAAGGTCAACAAAAATCACCTTTCAACTGAAAGATGTACATTAAAATGGAAGGCAGCCATAACAAAGAAAAATAATGAAGTGGTTTAAAAAAGATGTGGGTTTAAACAAGATGGGAGAGATTTTTAAAACTCAGTCTGTCTAGAAAGACAATACACAATAGACAATTGTTGTCAAAACATCATTGTAAAAAAAAAAAACAGAGCGATCAGCAGTTAGTCGAGTTTAATCACAGAGCATCTCTTGTGAAAATCAGATATGCCCTGTCCCAAATGACACCCTCAGCCCTTGCGGTCATCGTCAACATCTAGACTTTCATGATGTAATGTCGCACAGACTGTTGGGTAGGTCCTGAGCACACTTCTGAATCAGAAAACGACAGAAGGGACATCCTGCTGGCTTGTGGACTTCATGGACACATAAGCAATGACAACAAGTCCACATCTGTCACAGATCAGCTCTTTTACATGATGTGGGACATAATCATCAAGCAATTATTGCTCCATATAAGAGCTATTTTAAATAAGCATAGAGTAACCTTTTTGATAAGCATTTTGACACATTATATAAACATTATTACATTGTATAATGCCTATTAAATAATTAGAACGCTAGTGCTACTAAAAGTCATCTTGTCTCTAAAATCTGAAAACAATTGTGTGGCTTTTGTGAGTATTACTGTATCTTATGGTCAATAAGTCTGCATTTATTTGATAAAAAATACAGTAAACACTGTAATATTGTGACACATTGTTACAATTTAAAATAATTTTCTATTTTAACATAATATAATTTATTTCTGTGATGGGAAAGCCAGTTTGTTTAGCAGTCATTATTCCAGTGTTGTGTTTCACATGATCCTTCAGAAATCATTCCAATAAAATGATTTGGTGCTCAAGAAATATTTCTGATAAAGTTGTTTAATATTTTTGTGCATACAGCTTTTTTTAGATTCTTTGATAAATAAGCCAGCATTTGTTTGAAATTAATCTTTTTAACAAAGTAAAATTTACAGTCACTTTTGATCAATTTAATGCATTCTTTCTGAATATAAGTATTAATTTCTTTCTTTCTGACCCAAAACTTTTGAACAGTATTCTATATTCCATATCTGTGTGAATCAGTCCACATTTAAAAGTATACTTTAAAAGCAGTTTGTAAAAGTTTTAAAGCAAACAAAGCAGTTGGCGGATACATGACATATTTCTATATTATCTATTCAGTTTGATGACTGAACTTGCAAGTCATCTGAAAACATTCCACTCTACTTAACCTCTGTCCACCAGCTGCTCTGCAATAAGCATGGCTGATTCAGGTGTTTTGAAAGCTGTCAATATGAAAACTGTTATTTGAGGAGGGCTGTAAAAAGCACTGATTTTCTGACAGAAAGAAAGGTTACGAGAGGAAGAGAGGGACCTAGCTGTTTCCCAGAGTGCATCACTCTAAATTGAGAATTGAGGGTTATGGTCTCAAATGCTTCCTCTAGAGAGGCCAATTTGAGACTTGGGATCCAAAGCCCCTCAACATCAGGCATCTTGCAGAAACGCACTGACTCATCTGTGCCTGCCAGTCCAGCCAATGCTGCCCAGTAACCTCTTTATAACACTATACTCTCAAGAGAGGGTCAAGGAACAAAAGTAAGGCATTATGGATATTGATTGCCCACATATTCCATTTTCAGCTCCCAGGACACTAAACTGTGAAAATGAGTTAAAATACTTTCTCTCAAATATCTTCACAGTGCCCAACCATTAGTATCCTGACATTTCACTATAATTTCATTTACACTTCTATGTGAAATATTCACACGGAATTACTGTAATACCACACATGGTAACAATTTATAATAACTTTCATTCATAAATCATTAACAAACATTATATAATGTTTAACTAATCATTACTTAATTTATATTCACATATCTAGAAATATGAGATAATGTGCTTGTTAATGTTATCTAATGAACTTATTAAACATTACCAAACCTTTTTGATAAGCATTTTGACACATTATATAAACATTATTACATTGTATAATGCCTATTAAATAATTAGAACGCTAGTGCTACTAAAAGTCATCTTGTCTCTAAAATCTGAAAACAATTGTGTGGCTTTTGTGAGTATTACTGTATCTTATGGTCAATAAGTCTGCATTTATTTGATAAAAAATACAGTAAACACTGTAATATTGTGACACATTGTTACAATTTAAAATTTTAACATAATATAATTTATTTCTGTGATGGGAAAGCCAGTTTGTTTAGCAGTCATTATTCCAGTGAATTTATATTCACATATCTAGAAATATGAGATAATGTGCTTGTTAATGTTATCTAATGAACTTATTAAACATTACCAAATGATTAACGGATCATTATTCATTGTAAATTGAATTTTTTTTTAAATGCCATTGAACTTTCAATTCATGTGATCATGCATTTTTTTTTAAATCTTCAAATGATTTTGACAGATGGTTTACAATGATTAAAAGCTTCATTAATAAATCATTAACAAACATTATATAATGCTTAATGGATCATTAGTTAATGTTTACAAATGTCATTAAACTTTCAGTGCGTTTTAAAGGGGTCATATGATGCAATTTCAAGTTTTCCTTTCTCTTTGGAGTGTTACAAGCTGTTCATGAATAGATAAGATTCCTACATTTGCAAAGACTAAAGTCTCAAACCCAAAGAGATATTCTTTATAAAAGTTCAGACTCGTCCACGCCCTCCTACAACGCCTCGTTTAAACACGCCCCCACATGTCTACGTCACTGTGTGGGAAGATTTGCATAACGTCGCCCAAATGTTCACGCAAAGAAAGAAGGTGAAACTTTTATTCTCGCTGTGGTATTATTGTTGCCGCCGCCACCATGTCGTGGAGACGATGTGTGTTTCGTTGCGAAATCCAAAATACATTGTTTGGCCTTCCAAAAGAGGACACAACTGGAAATCAGTGGTTAAGTTGTATTTACAACACTGTTCCAGAACAGTTCAACCCAAATATTCAGATGTGTGCAGCGCATTTTATGGAGGACTCTTTCCTTAGTCTCGCGTAGCCAGACCTTCAGACTGACGGCTGAAGGTCTGGAATCCATGGCAACTTTCATTGGCCAAAGCCCACCCACGAGGCCGTTTGACCAACATGTCAAACAACCAATCACAGTTTGTTTCGTTCATCGTCACGTTTCGGGGCGTGGAAATGTCGCCACAATAACATGTAAAACTCTCGGACGTATTTTAAAGATTCTATGCCGTGAACTTTAAATATTTCACATACTTTTGAAAATCCAGCATTTAGTTGATCCTGATAAGCGCTCGTCGTCACAGTTGTAAACACGACGGCTTTCTTCTTTCGTGAGGGAGTTTGGTATCATGGCATCTTTGCTTTGTTTCAAGGCGGAACGTTAAAGAACGCGACACGCACGTCTACCGGAAATCCTGTATAATTCAACCAATCCGACGATGACTTTGAAACTCCTGAAGTGTTTCCACTTTTGTGTGCCATATGCATCAGACGTTTAGCCAACGGTCCGTGGGTGTGACGTCTGAGGCTAAGACTACTGTTTCCTGATCCTGGAAGAGTAGACTACAATGCCGGCTGTTCTGACTCACAGTCTGTAAGTACGTTTTCATATTTAAAGGGGTCATATGACGTTGCTAAAAAGAACATTATTTTGTGTATTTGGTGTAATGCAATGTGTTTATGTGGTTTAAGGTTCAAAAAACACATTATTTTCCATATAATGTACATTATTGTTTCTCCTCTATGCCCCGCCTTTCTGAAACGCATCAATTTTTACAAAGCTCATCGTCCTAAAAAAGCGAAGTGTGCTGTGATTGACCAGCTATCCAGTGCGTTGAGATTGGCCAAATGCCTCAAGCGTGTGACGGAAATGTTACGCCCCTTACCATATTGTGATGCCGTCTCCCAGCAGGATGAGACAAAACCAATGAAGCCCATTACAAACGAGGCATTTGTTGCATCCAGTGGGGACATAATTACTGATTATAATTACTTATACTGTCTTTTTACGCGTTGCATTGCGTATCGCGCTGCGTAAACATAAAACCATGTCTGCATTTGTGATCAGAGAAACAACAAACAACAAGCCTACTCTACACTGCTCAAAACTCGTGTTTGAATCATCAGTGGCAAATTATTTAAATATAAAAAATGTACTTACAGGCTGTGAGTCAGAAGCGCCAGACTGTCCTTTGCAAAGTTGAAACTGGCCAACTTTATAGAAACAGTCTTTGTGCCACAGACGCATTGTAGGCTACTGGTTCAGGAAACAGTCCTCAACCTCCATAAAATGCGCAGCACACATCTGAATAATTGGGTTGAACTGTTCTGGAACAGTGTTGTAAATACAACTTAACCACTGATTTCTAGTTGTGTCCTCTTTTGGAAGGCCAAACAATGTATTTTGGATTTCGCAACGAAACACACATCGTCTCCACGACATCGTGGCGGCGGCAACAAT
>NW_015506101.1:61089-66446 GCF_001515645.1 Sinocyclocheilus grahami | reverse complement strand
AGGAATGGTTGACTCTTAACTTTTATAAAGAATATCTCTTTGGATTTGAGACTTTAGTCTTTGCAACTATACAGATCTTCATTATGCACCAAGAGCTTGTAACACTCCAAAGAGAAAGGAAAAATTGAAATCGCATCATATGACCCCTTTAAAGGATTTGCCACTGATGATTCAAACGCTAGTTTTGAGCAGTGTAGAGTAGCGCTTGTTGTTAGTCATTTCTCCGATCACAAATGCAGACATGGTTTTATGTTTACGCGGAGCAATACGCAACACAACACGTAAAAAGACAGTATAAGTCATTATAATCCATAATTATGTCCCCACTGGATGCAACAAATGCCGCGTTTATAATGGGTTTTAATGTTTTTGTCTCGTCACTCCGTCACAGGCATCACAGTATGGTAAGGGGCAGGGTTGCCAGGTTTTCACAAGAGAACCCACCCAATTGCTACTCAAAACTAGTTCCGGGTGTAAAATACACGTTTTTTGGAAGGGTTCCCCTGCTAAAATTCACATTCCAGGGGATAGATATCATGTTATTGGAGTTGCTTCAACCCACGGACATGAAACACAACCCGCGGCAACAGTATTAAAGTAGCCCAATTCTTGGCAACACTGGTAAGGGACGTAACATTTCCGTCACACGCTTGAGGCATTCGGCCAATCACAGCGCACTGGATAGCTGGCCAATCAGAGCACACCTCGCTTTTTAGAACGATGAGCTTTGTAAAAATCGCCACGTTTCAGAAATGCGGGGTATAGAGGAGAAACAATAATATACAGTATGTGGAAAATAATATGTTTTTTTAACCTTAAACCGCATAAACACATTTCATTACACCAAATACACAAAATAATGTTATTTTTAGCAACATATGACCCCTTTAAAAATCTACAAATGATTTTAACAGAAATTAAACAATATTTACAAGCTTATTTGTAAATGTGCTTTTGAATGCTTGCAAATGTCATTAAACTTCAGTTCACATACTAGCTAATGCTCATTTTTACATTTACAAATGTTGTGAAAATATAGCTTAATTAGTAATTTTAAGCACTTCACAAACTATTCATGTTAATATATTCATTAACTAATAATCACAGCCTGTAAAGGTATATATTTGGTCTTTGTTTGTTGTATAGACTTCTACTTTTTTCACATCTTAAATCATGTATTAATTATTTGTTAATGTTTTTGCAGTACCCAATCTAAAGTGGAAACTATTCATCAATTGTAAAGGTTTATAAACATTTACTATTTTTTTTGTATCTTTATTGGCACTGGACCTTTAGCTACTTTAACAAAGTTTGCGTAAATGGTGGTTAGTTAAGTTGAGCTAAATGCTTGGTAAAGACATGTCACACATTGTAATTTGGGTGCAAAACATATTTTTATCACCTCAACACTAATATTAGTATACTACTGTGTATAATTAAACTGAATATTCCTTGAGTCATACATCAACAGGTGGGGGGGAAAACTAATTTTCAAGAAAATACTTAATGTATCGTTTATCAAAACAATGCAATATAAACAGATTTAATCGTGTTCACTTATAGTAATCAAATTGACCCCTGTACACTTGTTGACCCCTTACCCAACCTTAAACCTACCCATACCACCAAACCTGTCCCTAACCTTACCCGTATCTCACCTCAACAGCAGCAAAGGTGTTAATCATTGTATAACATCTGTTAAAATCATTAGTAGTTTTTCAAGATGTGCATGATCATATGAATTAGAAGTTTAATGACATTTGTAAGCATTTTAATTTAAATTAAATGTTAATTATTAGGTAATGTTTAATACATTTATTAGTAAACACATTATTTCACGTTTCTAGATATGTGAATATATATAAGCTAATGATCCGTTAAGCATTACATAATGTTTGTTAATGATTTATTAATGAAAGCTAATATAAAGTGTTACCAATAATTCAATCAATGTGTGTTTGTAATATCCAAACAAATGAGAAGAATACAGTCTCAAATTATTCCTACTATGCTCTTAAAGGGATAGTTCACCCAAATGAACATGATGTCATCATTTATTCACCCTCATGTTTTTCCAAACCTGTATGATTTTCTTTCTTCTGTTGAACACAAAAGAATATACGTTGACGAAAATGGGTAACCAAACAGTTCCTGGTCCCCATTGATTTCCAAAGTATTTTATCCATATTATGAAAGCCACTGGGGACCAGCAACTGTTTGGTTACCAGCCTTCTTCAAAATATCTTATTTTTTGTTCAAAAGAAGAAAGAAAGCCATACAGGTTTAGAATAGCACGAGGGGGAACTTTTAGTTTTGTCAACTAACCCGTTAAAGCACCATATAAATGCAGTACAGAATCAAATCTGATGAAATAGCATGTTCACTTAAGTCACTTGGCGAACAGTACAGGCGCTGGCACCTCGTGACAAATTTATTGTTTACTTCTGTTTGTTTGCATCAGCTTCTTTTGGAATCTAAGAGTACTGTAGATAACGAAGGGAAAATATGTATCACACACACACACACACACACTATCGCCAACAAAGACTTACTACAGATACTACTGTTAAAGCTGTGCAGCTGAACAAACATGTCAACAAAACATGTCCATTAAGGCCTTAATAAAAAGTGACAGCGTTACAGGCCAAACAGTAGCAATAAACAGCCTAGCTGCAGCTAACAGCCTCAGCCAAAATACGGTAAACACAGATATAGCTTCGCCTCTAGGGTAAGATCTGAGCATCCCTGGTGTCCTGTCATGAAGTCTTGAGCACCAGGCTTCACTGCATTCAGTCTCCGTAAGGGTTCTCCAGGGGCTCAGACAGACCAAAAGCACTAAATTAGATAGAAATCGCTAGCAAGCTAATGAAGATCCCTCTGATATGACTTCAAACAGCTTGTTCTGTTCCCTAATAACAAACAGTCCAATAAATGACAGGATAGATACATCGTACTCATAAGTCCTTTCAAGAATGACTCAAGACTCAAGAATGAGACCATATCATCAAAGTAAACTTCAAGAGTTGTCTAGATAACATGTCCTTCCATAAAAGGAAAATATTTATGCGGCGATACGATTTTTATGAGAAAAACAGACAAAACATCCGCAAGAGAAATGTACCCCTCTCCCCCAGTGATGTGCATCACTTGCTTTTAATTGAAAACCAGACCATCGGTTTTGCATTATTCTGTCATTCCCATTGGAAAACTAATTGAAAATAAATTTGCAACAAATTGGAAATAGATAAATGCTCCTTAAAAACAAGAAAACAAACAGATTGAGTAAAACTAATGACACGCAAACACACACACACACACACATATTCAGACGGTAATGGTACTTAAACAGAGGGCAGAGGAGAATCCCGCAGGCTCTCCAAGGTGTTTGGCAGTGAGGGAGGGTTTTAGATAAATGACGCTGCCCAGGAGCAGTGCCCTGGGACATGGCCTCAGCCTGCCCCCCTGCCTTTGCCTGGCTAAATGGGCCGTTTCTGGGATGCCGGGGGCACAAGCATATGCCACCAAATCCCTGGTGAGGTTTAGCAGAGAGTAAACAGAGACTGTGCTAATGGAAGACTGCCTGCTTCTGACCTTCAACTGATCTCTCCTCTGCTCTCTCTTTCTCTCTCAGTCTCAGTCTTGCTCTCCTTACTCTTCTGTCTTTTTCTGCTTCTCATTCAAAACCACCCTCTGTCGTTTTTTTTCGAGTATAGTCTTCATTTAAACCTCTTTTTATCTCTCTTCTTGCATGGTTGATGAACAAAGCTTCAAACCGAAATTTAAGTGGACTATGTTAATATCTGCACTCCAGCAACATACATATACAGACTATGTTAGACATTCAATGAAAGAAAACCTGGAGCAGATGCTAAAAAAAAGTGGATACATTTATAAATCCAGACACATTCAGACAGGGAACTCCAATGTGTGGCTACACCATCATAAACAGCAAACTGGAAGCATTTAATGGTGCACACCCAACACTAATGTGCAGCTTGAACTAAATAAGATGTCTGAGCGCAGAAATAGACCTGGTCCTGTTGTTGATGCTGTCAAGACAACCCACAACGTATTTGAGTTGTTCTGTTTTATACTTCTCTGTAAGGGAATAACCATATTTACTTCACTGACCACACACAAACAGACTGTCGGAGTGTAACTTTGGTATTGATTCATGCCACTGTTGTCAACTATGTGAAAGTTACATCCTTTTGAAAACTGGTAAGATAAAGCGGTTGTAACCATTCACACTGTCACATTGTACTGGGCCAATTCAGTAATTTCATCACATTTATCTCCATTTTACAAGCCTATAATAAGCCTTTCTATCACTGCAGATTGGGCATATGTTTAATACAAGGGTAAATAATGGGGATTATAGGGAAATTGAGTTCTGACCTACTTCTGCCCTGATAGTGTGCTAGTAGATAAGAGAGTCTAAAACAGAAATGACAGTATGATATGTCATGGTGAGAGTGAGGAGAGCAGAATGTGTGAGCTAAATTGGAGTATTAGAGGCCTCGGGCTACAGAGATGAATCAGTGCTTTCCAAAGGCCTTTTAAACCAAGAGTGGCACAAACTTAAACAGAGCAGCAAAACCAAATCACTTTACTAATAGATGCGTCTTTACAATAGGTATTGTAATGGCAAATCAGTTGTTGTAAGATCATGTTTTGTCAAATACTGTAAGAGGTGTCATTGATGTGTGTGTGTTTTGTGTAAGAATTTTCTGCTAGACACAAAATGCACTTTATGTACTGTACCTGTCATATCAAAAAGATGCAGATAATGACTTTATGCTAAGTAGAATATTTAAGCATGTACAATGACAGCTCCCCCCCCCCCCCAAAAGCATTTTAGCACTTAAGTCAAACCTTTTTAATTAATAGCCCACTCTTTTTTTATTTTCTCTGTTTCAGTGTTACCTTGTTGTTAAAAACAATCAAATAAAATCAAAATTTTATTGCATTATGTAAAAAAAAAATCAAACCAAATAGATTCTGCTACAAACAAATAATGGAAGATATTTCTTAACTTAGATTTTGGTGTCACTGTACTGTACAAGTAAATGCATGCACCTGTTCTAATCTGCAATGCAAAGAAATAAAAAGGTAAATGCAAACATTATATGTGTATATAAACATCTATTGTGTGATGCAATTTTTCTCTGGCACAAAGTTGTCCCTGGTACATTCTTTGGAGAGTCCTGGGAGGGTATGAGGTTTATTCAAAAGCTCATAAAACACAAGGGGGTCATATTTAATTGTAAGGGGGGAGAAGATGAGACCGGCCTAATTATCTTTATAGGTTGACAGTAATATTTCATGTAAGTTGGGTGAGGGCCCATGCCAGTGTG
>NW_015506101.1:49545-52022 GCF_001515645.1 Sinocyclocheilus grahami | reverse complement strand
GCCCCCCCCCCCCCCAAAAGCATTTTAGCACTTAAGTCAAACCTTTTTAATTAATAGCCCACTCTTTTTTTATTTTCTCTGTTTCAGTGTTACCTTGTTGTTAAAAACAATCAAATAAAATCAAAATTTTATTGCATTATGTAAAAAAAAAATCAAACCAAATAGATTCTGCTACAAACAAATAATGGAAGATATTTCTTAACTTAGATTTTGGTGTCACTGTACTGTACAAGTAAATGCATGCACCTGTTCTAATCTGCAATGCAAAGAAATAAAAAGGTAAATGCAAACATTATATGTGTATATAAACATCTATTGTGTGATGCAATTTTTCTCTGGCACAAAGTTGTCCCTGGTACATTCTTTGGAGAGTCCTGGGAGGGTATGAGGTTTATTCAAAAGCTCATAAAACACAAGGGGGTCATATTTAATTGTAAGGGGGGAGAAGATGAGACCGGCCTAATTATCTTTATAGGTTGACAGTAATATTTCATGTAAGTTGGGTGAGGGCCCATGCCAGTGTGCCTGGCGGGTATGATTTGGAGAGATTTATGAGGAGCGGATCTGTGCCAGGTCATGTGCCCAAAGCGATTTCTGCTGTCTCTAGACTGACAGAGCTAACAGAGATATTATTTATTCATTGTGTTGGAATAGCCAAATACAAGAGACCAATGGTGAGTTGAGAGTAGAGGCTATAGCCTAATGATTAATCTAATGCGGAACCTTTGATACCTCAAGAGTCATAACCAAGATGTGTTTCCTGTAAGAACAGAGAGCAAAAGAGCATTAGAGAGGATGGAGCTGTCGAAAAACAAGAGGAAGACGAGATCTGACTTCTTTTTTTTTTCAAAGAACACTTGAAAGCTGTTCTGGGGTATTGAGCAGGTGGGCAGTGGGGTGTGAGGAGCTGGAGAGGAGGAGCGCACTGAGATCTAGATCACTCTCAATTCACTAGAAAGACCCAAGGGCCTCTCGCTTCTGCTCTCTGTTTGGTTCCTGCTTTCTTAGGAGAGTCTATCCTGTGGAGAAGGTGCACCTCAAAAAGTGATGCGCTGCGATCTTTTTAAAATTTAATGCACATATACAGACATAAACAGCCAAATTCTAAACAAACAAAAAAAAGATTTATGATGCCTTTCAACCCAATCAGTCCATCAGAAATATGATTCGCCAAAAGTTTGTTCAGTGCAGACAGTGTTTTTTCCGAATATAGAGCACTCTAAACGGACAGGATAACATTTTGGGTGCACTCAAATATTTGAGGATAGCACTTTATAATAATTGATCAAAAAGCACCAACTCGCTGAAAAAATATGGGTCTCTTGAGAAAACTTCAAAACAGTATCAATTATGGAGTAGAGCCTCTGAGGACAGCAGCCAGTCCTGCATCGATACGCTTTTCAGTGCAAATCACCCGAGATTATCAGGATAAGGGGAGAGTATAACAGCAGTGGATAGTTTAATCTAGTCCATCTCACACCAACACACACACACACACACACACACACACACACACAGCCCCCTCAGAAGAAGCACTGTGTGAGTGAAGATATTTTCAAGCAGCTCACGTCACACTGCTTCAAAGAACACAGAAATCACATGCTCCTGAGAATCTCAGGCTACGGTATTGTCTGAAAGTTACACATCAGCTTAAATAATATTGGTAATAAATGCAATAAGAGGCATTTTCAATATGTTTTATGCTGGAAAGCAATGCAATTTATTTATTTTATTTTGTATTCATTTCTTGTTTTAGAATTCTTACAACATTATTTAAATGGATTTTCCTCTTAATTTTCATGTCACTGGTTTTTAAAATTCAAATTCTTTTCAAATTCTAAAGATTAAATATGCATTTACTAACAACACATTTTTTTGCATTATGTAAAAATCACAGAGAGCCTCGTTTATATATGACTGGCATATGATTTGCCCCCCCGCCCCCCTAACATGCCATATCAGTGACACTTTCCAGGTCTTTCTCCCTAGCAAAGCCCTCTGTTCTGACACAATCATTACAAATTGATTGCAAAATAGCTAACAATCATGATTAAATCATTAAATTCTTGTCTACGCTTCAGAGAACGCTAGCAAAAATTAACTTCCCACCAACCTCATTTTTTCCTGAACATGAAATAATGATTTTCTGCCAGTCTAATTACAAAGCCAACATCTGATCAAGCCAGCATCCAGAGGGGATTATCACATGCTGCAGTATTAGAGCTCATTACCAGCTTGAGTGCAAAGTTATTACACATTGTAATTGGATGGTGAGATTTATATACAGATCTGGCCAGTTTCTGTACGATTGTAATTACAGGCACCGTTGGTTAGCTACTTATCACTGTGCCGGGAGGAGAAGAGGAGAATCAGGGAGCGAGGGAGCGTTTCATTAACCCTTAACCCCGCTGAGGGAAAACACTGCATCTGGACTAGCGACAAGAGCTACATACGCTCATCAAACAATTTACAACACA
>NW_015506101.1:41472-48401 GCF_001515645.1 Sinocyclocheilus grahami | reverse complement strand
CAATTTACACCCCCCCCCCCCCCCCCCCCCCCCAGTGTACAAAAAGGAGTGGTTTAGTGCGAGGCCTGAAGTGCTGATTCTGGAGTGTATGTTCAGACAGACTGCATTTTTCCCTCGACTGAGCTCCGTTCTGTAATTAGCAGGAGTAACAGTGTGGAAAAAGTCTTCACCTGCTTAGAGCTGCTTTATGGGCTGCAGCTCTCACTCGCTCCCTCTGTTTCAGTTTCCTTGCATTCCTTTCGTTCCGTCAAATCAGGGCTGTGCAACCATTCCAAACGGAATTGATTTTGCAAACAGAATGCCAATTCAAATTTCAGAGGAAGTGGAATGAAAATTGAAATTCAAAAAGACGGACGGACGGACGGACGGACGGACGGACAGACAGACAGACAGACAGATAGACAGATAGATAGACAGATAGATAGATAGATAGATAGATAGATAGATAGATAGATAGATAGATAGATAGATAGATAATTGTTACAGTAATAAATTACATTATCGAAAAACAAACAGCAGAGAATATGGGATGAACGCTCGCTTAGGAGAAAACCAAAAGAAAACCTACAGCATAAAATAGAATTCCATTTTCTTTTCTTGCAACTCGGCAAGAAAAACACCAAAAGCCAACGTGAAGGAACACAGGACAGAGAAAAAGAAAACACATTCCATGAACATCTCATCAAGATAAAACACAGAGGCGTTGTCCTTTTATCCTGCATGAAAACCAGGTCCCTATGAATCAATGCTGGCTTGCATTTTATGAGACAAGGAGTTAACTTGTTCAATTATGCCACAGACAGCTCTATTCTTTTGTAACAAGTAATCTGGGTGGGAAAATCGATACTGACAGGCTGGTTGCATGCTGCCTAATTTCATATTACCACCAGCCAATGGTGGCACAGCCCTGTGATAAAGCTGTGCTGAGTAGTTCATTATGGAGAAGGAGGGGAATCAATAACACACACTGCTGTGTCTGCCCCGGAGAACGGCTGTTGATAAGGTTCACTCACTAGAAGAGAGAGGGAAGATATGATTAAAGGCCGGAGTATATATAGTACTGCATGTGTGTGTTTGACTGATGGGAAGTTTGAAGTGCTAGTTTACAGAAGACTAATACTTTATAAAAACCAACGCAGGAATTACAGGATATAATGGAGAACATAAATAATTCTGATGTTTGGCTAGTCACTTCTGGTGTCCTCAAATGTACCTCTGCCACTAAAAAGTAAGCGAAGATTAAGAAAATTAGCTTTTGCCCTTCAAAAAGTGAAACAACATTGCTGTCACATCGCAGACAGTTACCAGTAGCACACAGCACAAGCAATAACCACTAAAGGTAAACAAACAAATGCACATTATGACTTTAGATATTTATTTTTTTCATTGCTTTCCGAGCATAATTTGCCCTTTATTGCTCCCATTAATAACCTTTACCAGGTTAGGCGTAGCAGGATATGACAGGAGCCATTTAGCCTACCATATAGAACTGGAAAACGGGCAATTCATAAGGGGCTCCGCAACATCGTATTGTGTAGAAATTGCATTAAGTACAGTTTAATCTAAATATCCCATCTGCAATGCAGTTTATTGACTTCCTTTAATTTTCAGCTTAAATTCTCCAGAGATTTAAGGTTATTGACTGGATGTGTGTTTCATGAGATGCTACAGTGGAAGTGCAATGTTGTCAGCTCTGCTCTAGAATGCAATAAAAAGTGAGTGTTCTCAGTGGTTAATATTGTTTCACTGACTCGTCTACTAAAACCCTATCCTCATTGCATGCCAAACCATCAGCAATAGTAAATAAAAATCCATTTAAATCATTGTTACGCACATTTTATTTTTGTCTGATCGGAGTGGAGGCAATGCACCAAAATCTCAGCTGGCATCCATGCACACACAAAGGCCAGACTACTTCAAACCTCTTTTGATCAGTACAGGTTTGTGTCATCATTTTTTGATGTGGTTCATGAGTGAGTGTGATTCCCTGATGGGGCACTTTATTCTCACAGATGCTCTAACTGAGGCCCAGCTTTTGTAAACTTGAGAGGAGAAGCGAGAGAGAAAGAGTTGCGAGAAGAGAGAGCAAGAGAACCAAATACAAAATCAATATAAAGTAAAAGTAAAAGGCAAAACAAAGAAATAAAGACTGAAAAGGAGTGTGAAAGGGCAAACCAGCAGGGTCCCTGAGGTGTGTGACCCATTTGTGAGTATACTGAAAAATACTGAAGAGCATTTCCTTTAAATGATTTAGTTTACTTGTGAACAGGGCAGTTAAGGCCATTTTGACTTTGGTGTTAATTAGCACATCTGCATGTGTGATGCAATGTTATCTATATCTAGCAGTAATACATGACAACATCCTAAAAAAAATCATAGCCACATAAATGGATGTCCCCACTTTTCACAAATGTAAACCTGTGTGTCTGTGTGTGTTTTGATATTCTGCAAGTGATGCAACGAAGCAAAGTGATAGTAAAGACATTTATGTTACAATTTTTATTTTAAATACATTATGTTCTTTTGAACTTTCTATTAATCAACGAATCTTAAAAAATATATATTATGATTCCAATGCAAATATTGATCAGCACAAATGTGTTTAACATTGATAATAATAAAAAAAAATGTCTTGATCACCAAATCAGCATATTAGAATGATTTCTGAAGGATCATGTGAAACTGAAGAACACAGTAAGGGCTGCTGAAAATTCAGCTTTGTCATCACATAAATAAATTACAATTTAAAAATATTAAAATATAAAACAGATATTTTAAATTGCAATATTTCACAAGAGTGCAGTTTACTGATCAAATAAATGCATCAAATAAGTGCAGTGACAATAAGACATCAAAAAACATTTTAAAAAATCTTACTAACCCCAAACATTTAAATGGTAGTGTGTACATAGTGTCAGTCCAAAATCTTACAGGATGCAAAATATTAGTAACACATATAATAAGGTTTGATTTGTTAACATTAGTTGCATTATGTCATTGCTGAACTAACAATGAACATTTTGTAGCATTTACTAATCTTGGTTAATGTTTATGTTAATTTCTACATATATAGTACATTAATACATTTCTAACATTTTAACTTGGTATAAATTAACAATAATATAATATGGAAAACATTAAAACAATTGCATATTTAGAAATTATCATTAATCCGGACCAGTTTAATAAATACTGTAAAAAGTGTAGTTCATTGTTACATCATAACACCTAATGCATTAACTAATGTTAACCATTTGAACTTTATCAAAATGTTAAAGGTGAGACACTTTTGATTGCAAAATTCAATAACTGACAACACAATGCTAGTAACAGAGCAATGATCTTAGATCTTAGATGTTCCAACATAAACAGACAATAAATCATTGCACAGCTCTGACAAGATTGATAAGACCTTTCTTACACATCCAAACTCAAACTGGTTAACAAAAGCAACGGCCTATTCCATGGTCCCCGGGGTGAACTTTGACCTGAGGGTGTCTGATGACGATGTTATCTCAAAGGCCAATCGCTTCAGGCCTGTGATGCCCCTTTGGGGACCCTCCAGTCAAAGATAGTTATTCATGTGGATCTCCCATTACACAGACACTCAGACAATATGATACTCTCTCGACCCCTCATCTCATCCTCCTGTCATATTAGCTTCTGTATGACACATAGCTAAATTTATACACTGCATTATTATATCTATATCCATGCTTCGTTCACATTGGTTATTTTGCTGAGATTCAAGTAAGAACAGAAAATAAATGATTCCCTCTTGCCCTGCAGTGTATCTGGGAATATTTTCATCAGCTATTCCTGGTCCCCCCAGACCTCTCCGTTTTAAACACTTAAGGGCTAAATAAATAATGACAAAGGCAGCAGGCTCCATGGAGCAGAGAGAGAGACAGAGGGCCACCACCAGAGTCCCACAGGCCAAACCCATCCAAGCAGACTTACTGTTTTATAGGCCTCCAAGTACCCACCAGCCATACAATGATACTCTGGGCTCTGGAAGAGTCAAAAATAAGAGAAGTGGGAGAAGATAGTCAATAAGAGAAGATATTCAAGACAAGGGTTTGTACAAATTACATTTACAGTCTATCCCATTTGAGTTTATGTATACCTATGTCTATATATCTTCATGTCATCCTTGTTTCTCTGCCTGTCAGACTTAGTCTCTAGTTTTCTACTCCAATTAATATTCCTTATTTAACATAAAGTGTGTTTATATTTACAGTTATAATCGATGTACGGCATGATTTTTGCAAAGATGTAGTCTTAATCTCTGTGTAAAACTATGACACAATGCATAATTGAATATTTGAATAATCCGTTTTTTTAAGGTTGTAAATAAAACAAAGATTATTGTAGTATATTTTACGAAAATACTAAGAAAATACTATTTATGTCTTTCCACTTCAAAATTTGACATTTAATTAAAGGGGTCCTATTATGCTCTTTTACAAAGTCTTGATTTTGTTTTGGGGGTGTACTAGAACAGGCTCTCATACTAGGTTGTTCGAAAAAAACACATTATTTTTCACATATTTTACATTATTACAACACCTCTCTCCCCAGTCTGGCATGAACGGCTCGAATAGCTCCTGTATCAAATGAAAGCCCGCCTTCTGAAATACGAAACGTGCTGTGATTGGTTAGCTGGGCCTGTGTGTGTTATGATTGGCACCACTCGGCATCTGGTCGGGAAATGTCATGCCCCTTACCATAGCCGCCTGCGAGCTTCAGTGAAAATATTGCATCAAAATCAAATCAATTTGAGCGCAAACATAGTGATAACACTCGTTGCCTTCTCTAGTGCAGCTCAGCCAGGTCTCGTCCCATTAGTCGATATTTGTGATATCACATATCCTGGAAAATATGCGTTGTAGTCCAAACGAGTCATTCGTTGTAGTTTTTGAAAAGCCATTCCTGTTAAATAAAATATCTCCTTTTGAAGTGGACTTTGAACTTTGTAACTTTTTTTATGCTCAAACAGCAATATTACAGACTAACTAAAATTGAAAAAGTGAAAAAGCATAATAGGACCCCTTTAAATGTGTTACTTTGTTTCTTTGTAATTATTTGTAAAATTGTAATTATTTCTTAAACTATCCATGTCTGAGTGAAAATAGTTTCTCCACCAATTTTCTTTCTCAGTATACACATTATCTCAGTCTTTTCGAGCAAGGACAATTTTCTAGACTAGTATGATTTCAGTCGAACTAAAGCATGTACGTGACATTTTAAAGTTCCCCTGCAATAACTATTTTTATCCTTTAAAACTCATGTTTGATCATCAAAATGACAGATTTAAATGCTTTTATAAATAATTTCTTTATGGCTTACAATACCTAATTTAGTATCGGAAAATTCATGACTATGCTAATTAGTACCACCCCTACTCACACCAGCTCAGACCTCAGTTAACTGAAGTAGTGAACGCTACACAATGGCCAGTGCCAATATTGGAAAAATGAGTATCAGAGAGTGAATTTGTGAGTGAATTTATTCAAATTCTCAATGGACTATAGCCTGGAAAGCATGCAAAGTGCGCTCTCCTTATAATCACTAAAGCGGCCTCATTTTAGTTAATTACGATCTCACAAATTTCCATTGTAATCAATGAAGCTCTGCACCGCACAATTAATCTCTTACTCAGATGACATCTACACTGTTTGTTCTAATGAGAGGATTCGCGAACTTGTATAACTCAGCACAAAACTCCAGCATTTAGAGCGGTGAAAGAATTCTGAAAAACGCATCTGATTGGCCATTGCATTCAAAAAAATCAACAGATATGCTTGGGTTTGGCTCCATTACTCAGCGCTGCAAAAACGTGTTGTAAATAGAACTATGACAAGCCCCGCCCCACGAGATGACAGGATTGGTTACATGATGTTTGTGACGGTATAGGGTTCAGTTTCAAACCACATTTTTAAGATTGTCTTTGGTAAAGCTGCCGTTCTAAGGACAAAATGAATTTGCATATGGTTTGTCTTTAAGCAAAACCAGACAAACATGTAAAGAACATGAAAACATGCTTTTAACCACACGGGGGCTAATTATTGCTTTTTATCTGACTGAAATCAAACTTCAACAGTGCATGTAAGTTCTTATATTTGTCTTATTTATGCTTATATGGTTATTTCTCATTGTAACTGATCCACCATCTGTCCTTACTCCATTAATTTATTCATCCCTCCTCCTCTGTCTCCTTCCCTTGTCTTTCTCCCTTATCCCGTTCCTTCGGAGAGTCTTGCCAGCAGGAAAGCCTTATTGAATCATGTAAAACTTTCTCTCCTCTGATTGAATTGCCAGATAAATTGCCTTCGCCCTGTGCGAGCCAAGCTACGTGTAAGAGCTTACAGTGATAACCCATTAAGACTGTATTCATTTAAAGAGCTTTCTTTTAGACGGACATCAATAAAAGGCTTTAAAATAAGCCCTGTTGTGTAAACCAAGCACGTTAAAGAGATGGTAGCAAGGCTCAACATCCTGCACTCTGCAGCACACAGAAGAAAGCTTTACTAACTCTCTTAAAAATAAACGACAGGATGAACTGATATATCACACCATCCCCTGTGAGAGAAGGAGGAATAGAGGCTTCAAATCCTGTCCGAATGACATCTGGACATCAATACACGTTGCCTCCCATTCAGAGTGACAGTAAAAGCTGTATTGATTTTTAGCAGATTAAAAACACAGAAGGGAGCAATTTAAACTAGACTCACTTTTCAGAGTGTCTTTAACCATTTCAACTAATGTTATTCCAGCAACATAATCATATCTGAGAATCTGTCTGACCAACACAAATACTGTATATACTGTATGTATATATATATATATATATATATATATATATATATATATATATATATATATATATATATATCAAAAAGATTGTTTGAGGAGAAGATATTTTGTGA
>NW_015506101.1:39235-41447 GCF_001515645.1 Sinocyclocheilus grahami | reverse complement strand
TATATATATATATATATTACAAAAGTTGTTTGAGGAGACGATAGTTTGTGAAAACATTTTCCAATGTTACGTGTTTCCAAACGTTGAGTTTAAGGGGCTGTGAGAGATTTGTCACTATAGCATTTCCACAAAAATGTCAATACCAATTCAACAATCAATAGCTGCTTCAGTTTTGGACTAAGCTAAAGACAATGTCTACCCTTAATATCATTAGACACAATTTAGAAAATTACAGTGGAGGATCATTTAACTTAATTTCTAATCAATACATGTTGATGCCACCATCATGAACTGTAATTATTCAATAAGACTGAAGAATATATGACATTATATAATCAATTACCTGCACATCAATACATAACAATGCTTTATCCACAATTATTATTATTTTAAGTACTACATTTCCCTGAAAAAAAATTAACTATTTCTACTTAAAAATTATTTGCAATCAGGTTGATTCTATTATAGGATCTATATATTTTAAATATAAAATACTAATATTATATTATATTTTAAAATTGGATAAAACAAGACATTTTAAATAAATGTAAATACACTGATTAACTCTAATCATATGAAAAAAGGTAAGTCCACTGACTGTACAAATATCTAAAGAGATGTATGGCTATAAATCAAAGCAATAGCTTTGCCTGAATGTATGTTGAAATGTCAAATGTGAAGGGCTGCCAGTCTGAGACGTCAGGAGAAAACACATTACATCAGAAAATGAGTTAGTAAACAAACAGAAATCCATCGGGAACGGGCCTCAATAAGCAGCTACACACACTTAGAAGTGACTGGAGCTGTTCCCTGGGGTTCGTAGAGGTATCCATTTAAATAAAACTCACAGATTCTCTTCCACAGAGAGAGAGAGCATACGCAAATTAAGAGGGGTGCTATGTGGAAATCAGTTTTCCCATACCACAGGGACTAAAACAAAAAAGGAGATAAGAACAGAAAGAGACAAATATACAGAAAAAGAGAGAGAAAATTATGGAGTAAGGCAGAAGTGAGAGAAAGCGAGAGGACGTAGATGACAGAGGTGTGAGGAGTGAGGTAAGAGGAGCAGAGAATGTGTGATGGGTCTAAAACATTCTGACAATTAAAACCTACGACACTGTCCCGGCAGTAAATACAGTGAGCGGAATCAATAGCAGCCAGCCATAAACACAGACACATAAGATACAGCTGCGCAAAACGCTATGGATTTCCAATGGGGCCTGTGACATCAGCCACTTTCAAATGCAAATATTAACTTATGCACATTGTCCTTCTGGTGGTTGGGCACCTATCGATTGGATAAAACTAACTCTATTGATCACTGAATAGTTAATGGAGATAATTAAATCTATGAAGTACAGTACTTAAGACTGTTTCTGAAGTCCTCACACAGACTCAGGGGACACACAGAGGACTTTCACTTTCACCATGCCCTCATGCGGTAAAATTAGTGTTAGTATGATCTGAAATAAGAAACTGAGAAGCAGACTAACACATACTGCAGAGCATAAGTACACAATAAAATGATGACAATGTTTCAGATATTACAGAACAGCATTTTAGTGTCATGGTCTGGGTAGAGGATGGAGCGAGGACTCAGTACTGCAGAGAAAGGGCTTTTATTGGTAATAAAATTAAACAAAACAGCAACAAACTACCCCGTGGGGGAAAAACAGGCTGGCAAGGCAAGGCAAGGCAGGATCTGGACACGACACATCCAGGGAGAGATGACGAAGACGAACCGACCCAGGACTGCAAACACAAGGAGAATAAATGGAGAGCAAATGAGGAGGGTAACGAGGGACCACATGTGGGGCAAATTAACTAATAATCAGGTAACAAGATGGGAGGGGTCAAGACAATTGACATGAGCACATGGCACACCGAATCAAAGACAAAAAGCCATGTGCTCACACAAAACAAAACACAAGCACATGGCCAGCAAAACAAAGCAGGGCAAGGAGCCTGGGAGGGTCTGGGACGGCCTTCAGGCCAGCAGCAGCGGGCTCCTGGATGGCCTCCAGGCTATGTGGGATGGAGGAAGCCCTTCTCCTCCTCCTCCGTCTCCGAGAGCGGGGCACTGCCACTCTGTCGGCCACCTCTTGGGGCACAGCCGCCTCTTCAGCCATCACTGGGACCGCTGCAGCCTCTCCGGCCATCACTGGGGGCGCTGCAGCTTCTTCGGCCGCTTCCGGGGCCGCTGCAGCCTCAT
>NW_015506101.1:38498-38814 GCF_001515645.1 Sinocyclocheilus grahami | reverse complement strand
TCCTCACGTCAGCCCCCTGTTGACGGAGGGAGCTCAAGGTCTTAAATTGGAGCATGCGCTGGTAGTGGGGGCTGGAGAGAGTGGAGGCTGGTGGACGACGCAAACCATTCTTCTGCTGAGTCCTCATCTTGGTCGGTTCGTACTGTCAGGGTCTGGGTAGAGGATGGAGCGAGGGCTCAGTACTGCAGAGAAAGGGCATTTATTGGTAATAAAAATAAACAAAACAGCAACAAAAACTACCCCGTGGGGGAAAAACAGGCTGGCAAGGCAAGGCAAGGCAGGATCTGGACACGACACGACACAACCAGGGCGAGAT
>NW_015506101.1:31672-38447 GCF_001515645.1 Sinocyclocheilus grahami | reverse complement strand
AAGGCAGGATCTGGACACGCAACATCCAGGGATAGACGATGACGAACTGACCCACGACTGCAAACACAAGGAGCATAAATGGAGAGCAAATGAGGAGGGTAATGAGGGACCACATGTGGGGCAAATTAACTAATAATCAGGTAACAAGATGGGAGGGGTCAAGACAATTGACATGAGCACATGGCACACCGAATCAAAGACAAAAAGCCATGTGCTCACACAAAACAAAACAGAAGCACATGGCCAGCAAAACAAATCACAAGCCATGTGCTAGAACAAAAGACACGAACACGCAGCTAATGAGAAAACTCATAAGCCGCGTGTTCACACAAGACAACAAGAAAAGCACGCGGCTGATCACAAACCGCGTGCTACACAAAACACAACACACGTGGACAGAAGAGCGCACGGCCGAGCGAACTCGAGACCGCACGCTCCCACAACAGACAGAACATGGAGCGCGAGTGTCCGGACCCCGACACGAAACCGAAACTCAAGACATGAGTGCTGGGATCTGAACACCACGCTCCAACATGAAACAGTACAAGCAGACGAGAGCGCACGGCTCGAGCACACTCGAAGCCGCACGCTCACATGAAAACAATGACATGACGCGAGTGTCAGGGCTCTGTCACAAAATGAATTACACTAGACCGAAGTGACAGAACCCTGACAATTAGTGCCTGTATATTTTACAGCTTATAACCATACATTTCATTTAAGCAATACGATGTTAATATACTTTTGATATATTTACGGTAGGAAATGTACAAAGTATCTTCATGGAGCATGATCTTTACTTAATATCCTAATGATTTTTTACATTAAAGAAAAATATATCATTTTGGCCCAAACATTGTATTGTTGGCTATTACTACAATATATGCGTGCTACTTATGACTGGTTTTGTGGTCCAGAGTCACAAATGTACTGAAAATCTCCAAAATAATACAGATGGTACAATATGGCACATAATGAATCAGAGCTAATAATCAATGTCCATAAAACATGGAAATCTCCATACGTCAACCAAACACCAAAGACAAAACACAATTAGGCATACACACATAACAGTGCAATAATGCAATAAAAATGTATTAAATAAGATGTAATGCAAAAACACCATAATTACTGATAAAAAATGAAAATAAACAAAAATATTTCTATAAAAAAAATCATATGTGTCACATAGGTTACTGTTTTTCACTGTGGTTTTCCTTGAAGTATTTTAAATTATGCAAGTTGTTTTTTCCCCTAACATATATGGTAAGATAAATTACAATTGCCCAATTATCAAGTTTTTAAATAGTATTTTTACAGTTTTTACAATTCTTTTACACTGTATAAAATTATTTTAAAAAATCCTCATGAAAAATAGGCTGTCATCCAAGTTTTCAAAAAGTATCCCTAATCGACCAGCATAATTTATGACGTTAAGAACTGCTGGAAACAGGAAAAGGTTGCTGTAGGAATAGCTTTAAAGGGCAGTGTGCAGTGCGCAGGCTAGTGTTAAACAAACTGCCAATCAATATCTCTTTTATTAGTGGTCACAATCAATGCAGGACTGACAGAGCAGACCAATTAACACTATTGATCCAAAGGAAAGAGGGAAAGGAGGTGCATACCAGAGAAGGCTGAGATAGACAATGGCAAACTGACAAAAGGAAAGAGTCTCTGATTCAGGAAAATATCACTCTCTCCTCTCTCAGAACGACGGGGTCTGAAACACCGGGTTCTCACACCGTGTGACCCCCTGGGGTGTGGTGTGGAAGACACCATGACAGAAAGCAGACCTGGATTATCTCCCAAGAGGAAGGGGGGTTAGGGGGCAGTGGCCCCTGTCTAGTGGTGCTGCCTGAGCGTGATGTGGGGTCTGCATTGGGAAAGCTGCTGCTCCTCTCTTCTCATCACACACGGAGCATTCTAATAAGGCCAGACTGCACATTACCCTCCTCACGCCCTCAACCCCAGAGAACCGTCCAGATAGTCCATATGAGTGAACATTTGTGCACGTGTGCGTCTATTGATCGCAATTTCAAAGATAAAAGACTAATTCCTACAATGAACATCATCAGCTCCGTGCATTTGCAAACAGCAGCCTCGAGTAGCCACGTTTAAAGTCCTTATCGTCAGTCAACAAGCGTTTGGGCTGTGAACTACACTAACACAATCCACATTGCTTTCCGAAAGTGCTTATCGCTATGTTCCCAGTTTTTCCAAGTTATCCATACATATCTTTTCCATTCCTTTCCACGGAGTGCAAATATCCAGCAGTGTTCTCCTTCCTGTGCCATGTCCTGTTCCCAAGGAGACAGGGTCAGAGGGCCATATGGTGAGTGTCAGCCGTGCTGGCGGCTCTTATGAGGGGTTATCATGGAGCTGAGCTACCTGACCCCTGCTCCGTGCTCACACTCAGACAGCAGCAGGAAAAGTGACAAGAAGAGCGACCGAGAAAAGAGGAAAAAGAGGTGGGGGCTTCCTAAAGGAAGATGGGACTATCTAGTGCTTGTGGTTAACAACCACGTTTTTATCATATTTATGTTTCAGATATATGTTTGATGGGTTCGACATTGTGAGACATAAATTACATTGTGAGACATAAAACGTGCTGTGCACATCAGCACAAAGTTTGCTTCACTGTAAGGGAAACTTTGAGTTATTAATATTTCTCTGCAAACAGCAATTATGCATGAGTATGGAAAACCAGTTAAAAATAAAAAATAAATAAATGTGACTTCATCACAATGTTTATTTAAATATCATAACTGCAAATGTATTTTTCTTAATTACATTTTATTATCTCACACTTTTAATTGCAAATGTATATCTCAAAATGTGACTTTATATCTCAATTGAGATATGTGATTGTTTTACCTTCCAATTGCCATTTTATATCTCACAATGAGATATTATTTCTTATTTTAAAGTAATATAATATGCACTCTTTTTATTTTTACTCTGATGCAGAAACAGGCCTCAGTAGATGACATAAAAATTTTATTTTGGGCAAAAAAGTATGTGTCTAGATTGTCCGGTGGATGCTCCAAAACTTCCTGTAAACACTGTAATATAATGACACATTGAGCAATGGATTGATGTAATTATACAATCAGTATAAAAACATATTTGGAGCTGGGAAATAAACAGACTGTCAGCTGGAGGTGGATTGGATGGGCCTTGGAGGAGAGTTTGTCAGCAAAGTATTTAAAAAAAAATAAGATCATGAGATCTACCAATCATACACTGAATGGCAAGAACCTAAGAAATTATAGGGTTACCTTACCATCTGTCAAAAGAAGCTATGGTCATAATTCTTTCTCTCTCTCCTGTTTGCTCTCCCTTTTACCTCTCACCCCTTTCAGCCCATGCCTTCAAAATCTAATGAATCTCAGACAGGCATACCAAAGATTGGAAAAAAAGAGAAAAAAACCAAACTGGTCTTTGCTGTTTGCCTTGTTCGTTGGGTATGAAAGTTTAACTGAGCCTCTCATTTAGAAGGCGCTTTGATGAATTAAAAAGGATTGAGAGTTTACACTCTTTCTCTTTCTCTCTATTTTCTGAGGCTGGATGGAGTTTGATGCTATCCACCAAAGCGTAAAATATTCACTGTATGGGACTGAGTGAATTCATTTGGGGTGTCAGCCCGTCAAACAAAGGGCTACTCAATAATCTGAGATTTGAAACGCAGTCCTCTAAGAAAATCTTTACATCTCTGCTATAGCTCCACTGTTCACTTATTCATCCTCTGCCTGTCCTCTGTGGGCCCAAATTCTTACTCCCCAACCAGAAAGAGAACCACACACAATACACACTACACACCAGATAGATATAATAGGATTTCAAATTGAATCTCTCCTCACTGAAATCACCAAATCAAACCCTGTGGTCAGCAGTGGAAAGAATACTAGACCAAAATAATGATATTTGTTCTATCATATGAAGTTTCTGGTGAGTTACTTTTTTTTCTTTTTTCTTGACAAGGTGCGAATTATTCTCTCACTTCTTTCACACATTTTCATCATTCATATCTATAACTGCTTGTACCATTTGTTTCAGAATAAAGTTTCTTCTTTTGATTAAATTTCATCCTTATAATCAACAGTATTAAATGTAAAAGTTGCATTTAATCATACTAAAATTGAGCTTTAGTCCCTATCCCTATAAACAGGAATGCATTTTATAATCCAATTAAATTTCTGAATTTGAAATGAATTTGAACTGAGGTAGCAAGCAGGAAGCAGAATTAAAATATGAATTAGAATTTAAAGTGTTAATATAATTAAAATTATTTGAAGGTATTAAAAAAAAGGTTTTTATAGGCCTTATAATAGACTGATTTAGAGCAGGGTGGAAAACACTTTTATTTCCCCGAATGCCAGTGGTGGGACGTCAGGGCCAGCAAAGCCTTCTCTGCTGGCCTAAACACTATCATAATCGCTGATTTAGTTTTAATATATTTTTCCAGGAATGTGTATTAAATTATTTCCAATAGTCTATTATCTTCAGTTCATAGCTTTTCTCTTGGTTGCACTGCTTCCAGCAGTGTATGTTTATATTATCCAATCATATTTCAGCAATCGTGTTGCCAGGGTCAAAGAAATCTGCCTTAAGGCCTTCAGAATCCAAAGTGCAGGCATCTGTTAGCTTAAATCAATGGCAATGAAACCGTTGCTTTAACCAATCAGATTTCGAGTTGGCAGCACCAGGGCCATCTAGCTGGCTAACGATAACGTCAGCATTTTCTCGTCTTTTGATTGGATGGTCAGCATACTAGCTAGCAAACAGCATCACTGTAAATCATTTTATTAAAACTTAGTAAAACTTTTACTGGCAGAGGCAGACCAGCGGGGAGATGAGAGTCACAGAGGTACGTTAAAACACATGTATACACTTTTCTTCATCGTCTTGTATGAATTATTTTAATGTCACTTGCTCACTTTCCTAGTAAAGCTGTGCTAACCAGTATTTTCCTCCCACAGTGCGCTGGCAGACCGGCAGGGAGACTAAGACGAAATAAAGCAGTAAGAGAACATTAAACTTTAAAACACATGTAATCACCTTATTTGTTTTATACCAATGCTATCTGTAAGGTATAAATGCATTTGGGTGAATAAATGTCCATAAGAACATCGGATGGACTGTATCTGTGTCATTTTGTTAGGTTAATGCTTCAGCTACAGATGATGTGTTGCGCAATTGTTAATTGGGTTTCTTTTTTTAGGAAATACAGAAATTATGAAAGATAAATCAGTGTAGCATTATCTTACCAATCACAAATCATTTTTATTCCTAGATGAAATGGCTTTGTAAATAAATAATGATTATCCACAGAATAGTGAAAGATATGCTTGTTTAGGACAACGATTGGTTGGGAACATTGGTTTCACATAAGAAATAATGCACCATTAATCACTGACACAACAAGGTTAGACAGGAAAGATGAAAATAAAATGTGTGGAGGAAATATTTTTTAGAGCCATCTGGCTTGCGTTTGAGAGCGAGCATGGAGAAGAAAACCTCTCCAGTGTCTGGCCTGCAAATGAGGACCAGAGGCCTCAGCAATTGAACTGTCATTGCAGGAGAGGCCGTTTTGTTCGTTGGCATGTGAGCGGGTTTCAACAGCCCCTGTCTGTTCCCACTTACCTCCAGAGCGGCACACTCTCACCTGAAGATAAAAGCAGTCAGGTCAATTTTCTAAAACCTACAGAATAACAACAGTTACGTGATGATGACTACCAATTGGTCACTTTCAGTTGCTCCTAAATCCCAGGGATGAAAACTTGAAACTAAAATGTGCAATCATAATAGGGGGTAAAAATGAATGTGCTTTTCTGCCTGTACATGTAACTTAATCTTGAATTATCCCGCCCTACACGGCTCAACGTTGTCCCTCCTCTGGCATTCTTTGAATCCAGGAGTAAAATCAAAAGTGAAAGAAAACCTCTCAATTAGTGACTAATACTGCATGGTACCCAAGACGAGGCTTTGAAGTAAGAGCAAGTGGAAAAGTAAATGTGACATCACAACAGCCTGGATCGCTTTAATGTTTGCAAAAAATTTGGCTTAACCTATACTGTCCTGCCCTGCACACCAAAAGCACAGCAGTCTCAGAATCCAGACCGAAATAATGGAGATTGGGACCTTGCAATGAACCATATCCCCCGTGTCTCTGTCGCAGCGCTTCATCTTCCAACCAACTGTAAAAAAAAACAGCTACAAAACAGTGCAGCCCTCAGAAGTGTTTATGCAAACAAACACCAAGCATGGCTATTTGTATGACTTGGCACCAGCGTTTGGTTAACCACCCACAAGCATTTGCAGATGGAACCTTTTCCAGGGGGCCATAAGCGCGGTGAGAAGGGAGAGAGGGAGAGAAAGAGAGAGGGGTCACAGAGTAGAGGATGACTGCAGAGCTCCAGAAGTTTTAGAACCACACAAGATGTTGCAGATGTTGTCACAGATCATGATGAAGGGTCATAATTACAGAGACACTAATGTAATACTGGACTTATTTGTCCCCACAGTTTACTGGCAAGTTGAATGGAATTGGTATGTGTGTGTTTTGAACATCCTTTAATAGTTGCCATACTCTAAGCATTGCGTATTCATACACACACTACTAAAATTAATCATTTTTTTCAGCAAGGATGCAATATTTCATCAAAAGTGACAGACAGATATAGTGCTATAAAAGATTTCTATTTCAAATAAATATCGTTATTTTCTAAATTTTCCTCAAAAATATTAAGCAGCGCAATTGTTTTCAACATTGATA
>NW_015506101.1:2812-25024 GCF_001515645.1 Sinocyclocheilus grahami | reverse complement strand
ATTTTCATTTTTGACTCTTTTATCGCTTGATGCGTTGTATGCTGATGTTATTTGCGCAATATAAAGCCAGGTTTAAGTTTCTGTAAGAATATCTCAGTTTCCCAAGTGGAGCTGTATTAACCTCCGGCCGCAGCGCCACTGGCAGAGGCAGACCAGCGGGGGGCTGAGAGTCACAGAGGTACGTTAAAACACATCTATACACTTTTCTTCATCGTCTTGTATGAATTGTTTTAATGTCACTTGCTCACTTTCCTAGTAAAGCTGTGCTAACCAGTATTTTCCTCCCACAGTGCGCTGGCAGACCGGCAGGGAGACTAAGACGAAATAAAGCAGTAAGAGAACATTAAACTTTAAAACACATGTAATCACCTTATTTGTTTTATACCAATGCTATCTGTAAGGTATAAATGCATTTGGGTGAATAAATGTCCATAAGAACATCGGATGGACTGTATCTGTGTCATTTTGTTAGGTTAATGCTTCAGCTACAGATGATGTGTTGCGCAATTGTTAATTGGGTTTCTTTTTTTAGTAATGGCATTCATTCTCGCTACATAAGATACCTGTCTGTTATGTAGTGCCCTGTTATACTGCATTACTGTGTAATATTTATGGTTTCTATAGCCGTAGCATCATTATGATGGTATGAAGAGATGGATTAATTCATGTAGGACGCCACTGAAGGCCTAGGTGTAAAACGCACGGCCCGCCACTGCTGAATGCCATTATCTGTGGAATATATTTTAATTGCAATTCCACTTATTGTCATTCAAATTTAACATTGTGTGGGGGTGGCAAATTTAATTCAAATTCACACTCATGAATGAACAAAAAGCCCATTTTTTAATTCAAAATCTGATTTAAACTGATGTTTGATAAAATAAATAAACATTTCAACTAAAAGTTCTGCATTGATTTCTTAAAATAACATGGTTGACTAGAGCAAATTAACCTGATATCCTTATATGAGAGAAAATTGCTGGGCAGGCAAAACTCTTAAAAGCACTATACTGCATTTCAAGCATCAAAACACTCTGCTCTAATCTGTGTTTACTTAGACTCTAAAACAATAAAGGAAACACCTCTAAGGGTTGATCCAAGTTTCTCATTCCCCAAAGTAAGCTTGACAATCTGCTAACCAGGAATTAGCAGTAACAACCAAAAGCTGCAGTTGGTTTTGAAATCTGATAAGGCATGTGCGGCCAAGCCAAGGTCAAGGGCTATGTAAGAGCCATGTTGAAAACTAGTTTACAATAACCAGCTACTTCAGCAATCAAAGGTATTTCATTTCACTTTCTTTACAGTTAACAAGAGCATTTGATGTTGGCAGCTATGTAACATCTGCTTTTAAGTTCTGCAAAGGGAATTTTTTCCCAATAGGCCTGCTATAGTGAAATCCAGATTCCAGTTTGGAGAAAATAACCTCAGTCGGTTCTGGAGGTACATAATGCATGTGATTTGAATGAATGAAAAAAAAATGAAATGATATAGCCATGTCTGAATGGCACTCCATGGTAACAGTATTGTGTCCTGGAAATGAAAACCCACAGCACTGTAAAAAGAGTACAGGGTGACATTCCTAGTGTGTTACATGAGAATAAAGTGAATACAAGCTGTGTCTGGGATACTGGGATAAAACAATACTTTTGGGGGGGGGGTTGAGGGGGGGGTTTGCAAAAAGAAACTTGGTTAAACTATAGTCGTGTGCTTTTTTTTTTTTTAGGAAATACAGAAATTATGAAAGATAAATCAGTGTAGCATTATCTTACCAATCACAAATCATTTTTATTCCTAGATGAAATGGCTTTGTAAATAAATAATGATTATCCACAGAATAGTGAAAGAGATGCTTGTTTAGGACAACGATTGGTTGGGAACATTGGTTTCACATAAGAAATAATGCACCATTAATCACTGACACAACAAGGTTCGACAGGAAAGATGAAAATAAAATGTGTGGAGGAAATATTTTTTAGAGCCATCTGGCTTGCGTTTGAGAGCGAGCATGGAGAAGAAAACCTCTCCAGTGTCTGGCCTGCAAATGAGGACCAGAGGCCTCAGCAATTGAACTGTCATTGCAGGAGAGGCCGTTTTGTTCGTTGGCATGTGAGCGGGTTTCAACAGCCCCTGTCTGTTCCCACTTACCTCCAGAGCGGCACACTCTCACCTGAAGATAAAAGCAGTCAGGTCAATTTTCTAAAACCTACAGAATAACAACAGTTACGTGATGATGACTACCAATTGGTCACTTTCAGTTGCTCCTAAATCCCAGGGATGAAAACTTGAAACTAAAATGTGCAATCATAATAGGGGGTAAAAATGAATGTGCTTTTCTGCCTGTACATGTAACTTAATCTTGAATTATCCCGCCCTACACGGCTCAACGTTGTCCCTCCTCTGGCATTCTTTGAATCCAGGAGTAAAATCAAAAGTGAAAGAAAACCTCTCAATTAGTGACTAATACTGCATGGTACCCAAGACGAGGCTTTGAAGTAAGAGCAAGTGGAAAAGTAAATGTGACATCACAACAGCCTGGATCGCTTTAATGTTTGCAAAAAATTTGGCTTAACCTATACTGTCCTGCCCTGCACACCAAAAGCACAGCAGTCTCAGAATCCAGACCGAAATAATGGAGATTGGGACCTTGCAATGAACCATATCCCCCGTGTCTCTGTCGCAGCGCTTCATCTTCCAACCAACTGTAAAAAAAAACAGCTACAAAACAGTGCAGCCCTCAGAAGTGTTTATGCAAACAAACACCAAGCATGGCTATTTGTATGACTTGGCACCAGCGTTTGGTTAACCACCCACAAGCATTTGCAGATGGAACCTTTTCCAGGGGGCCATAAGCGCGGTGAGAAGGGAGAGAGGGAGAGAAAGAGAGAGGGGTCACAGAGTAGAGGATGACTGCAGAGCTCCAGAAGTTTTAGAACCACACAAGATGTTGCAGATGTTGTCACAGATCATGATGAAGGGTCATAATTACAGAGACACTAATGTAATACTGGACTTATTTGTCCCCACAGTTTACTGGCAAGTTGAATGGAATTGGTATGTGTGTGTTTTGAACATCCTTTAATAGTTGCCATACTCTAAGCATTGCGTATTCATACACACACTACTAAAATTAATCATTTTTTTCAGCAAGGATGCAATATTTCATCAAAAGTGACAGACAGATATAGTGCTATAAAAGATTTCTATTTCAAATAAATATCGTTATTTTCTAGATTTTCCTCAAAAATATTAAGCAGCGCAATTGTCACAGATCATGATGAAGGGTCATAATTACAGAGACACTAATGTAATACTGGACTTATTTGTCCCCACAGTTTACTGGCAAGTTGAATGGAATTGGTATGTGTGTGTTTTGAACATCCTTTAATAGTTGCCATACTCTAAGCATTGCGTATTCATACACACACTACTAAAATTAATCATTTTTTTCAGCAAGGATGCAATATTTCATCAAAAGTGACAGACAGATATAGTGCTATAAAAGATTTCTATTTCAAATAAATATCGTTATTTTCTAAATTTTCCTCAAAAATATTAAGCAGCGCAATTGTTTTCAACATTGATAGTAAGAAGAAATGTTTCTTGAGCACCAAATCAGCATATTAAAATTATTTCTGATTTAATTTTTTTTAAGACCATAAAACTCTTGAGTAGAAGTAAATATACACATACTGTATATACACACGTTCTTTATCCTCCACATTTGTTTGTTCCCTATCAATACTTCACTCTTACTGCGTCTGCTAAGATGCTTTGGGGAAAACTCCCTTTTTCTCAGAATATTGAAGCCTTTTTCAATCACGCAGTGTAACTGCATGGCCATTGGTTCGTGCAGTGTATCAAAAAACGAACCAATGGCTCGGCAGCGGAGATGCACGAGGCTATGGTGGTATAGTCCGCCAGAGCCCGCCAATTTGGGCGGGGCATCTGGCTATATAAGCATGCACTTCGCCATAGGATCCTCAGATTTTCTTCTTCGGCAACGACTACAAGATCTTCGCACTACGAGACTCAAAGCCTTCGCCGTGAACAAGCCTCACAGTGGATCAAGACCCCTCTCTGCTCGGCTGACTTCGCCGCTCTTCAGCTGCCTTCGGCGTCTACAGCAGCGTGGTCTCCTGGTCCCCTGCCGCTATCCGGCGACTATAAAGAGCAAATTTCTGAGCAAATTTCCGGCGTTGTTGCAAATGCCGCACCGCTACTGTCACTCGTGCAGGGCTCCCTGTGGTCACAGCAAGTGCGTTTCATGCTTAGGCACTACCCACGCTGAAGCTGCACTGACCGAGAGGGAATGTCCTCATTGCGACGATATGAGTCTCTCCTCTCTGTGCTCGCGGATAGCTTTCTTTTCAGAAAGCGACTCCGTCCCTCTCGCCCTCACGCTTTCTTTCTCACTTGTCATGCTCGGTGACAAGTGAGCTCACGCCGGCTGAGCCCCCGCGTGCCTCACTCTCTCCACATAGAGAGGCTTCCCCCATCCTCTTATCTCACCCGGACGAGCATCCCTCTGCGGCTGCAAGCGATATGGTTTCGTTCGGTGGGAGCGAGTGTGACGCCATGGACGACAGTGTGTCTCTGGCTGCCTCAGATGCGGAGGAGCTGTCGGGCTCATCTTTCGACCCTGCCCACCTGCCGTCTGCAGAACCCAGCACTGCCAGCACAGGCATGGACACCAAACTTTTCCGCGTTCTGTCTAAGGCTGCCCAAGAGCTGGGTTTGGATTGATCTCCGCCGGAGGAGCCCACCCGCAGCCACCTGGATGAATGGTTCTTGCCGGGGCGCCGTCAAGCCCCTCAACAACGGGCCACCCACCCGTCCAAGCTGTGCAGGACTCGCTGGAAGGGCCTACTCGTCTGCTAGACAAGTGGCCTCGGCGCTTCACTCCATGGCGGTCCTCCAGGTCCTTCAGGCCAAACTTCTCCAGAGAATGGATGAGTCTGGACCGGACCCCGTGGCTTTCAAAGAGCTGTGCAGCACGACCGACCTGGCTTTACACACCACAAAGATGACTGCTCAGGCGATCGGTAGATCCATGGCCAGCCTTGTGGCACTTGAGCGCCACCTATGGTTGACCCTCACAGAGATCAAGGATGCGGATAAGGTCCCCGTCCTCGACTCTCCGGTCTCCCCCTCTGGCCTGTTTGGACCTGCAGTCGAAGGGTTCGCAGAGCGCTTCACTGCTGCACAGAAGGTGTCCCCGGCAATGCGACACTTCTTGCCAAAACGCTCCAGCTCTGCAGCTGCCGCCAGTCGCCCCAAGACGGCGCCGACTCAGCAGCCTGCGAAGCCCGCCTCATCAGCTGCACCGCTGGTCTCTAAGCCTGAGCCCCTCCAGCGCTCCCGCTCGGCTAGACGCTACCCATTCCCTAAGCGCCAAGGACTCCAGCCCAAGGTAGTGCTGGACACAGCGCCTCCGGCGTCAACCTGATCCGCGGGACAGGAAGAGGAGGGGGCAAAGTCTCGCCATCGCCGAACCACCCACCAAACAGCCTCTTTTGTGCCTCCAAGCACCCCGTTCACTTCCGGGTGCCGATAGCAATGTGTTTGTGGTAAATACTGTTGTGAACCCCGGGCCCGTTCAGTTAGCGCCCGCACAACTTATCGCTGTTATAGCGAGAAAAATAAAACACAAACATTTTCAAAAAAATAGCAAATTTCCTCTTCCGTTATTCCCCGCACAGCGGCCTGTCGCTCGGACCAACCCAGCCTCTTGTCACGTGGGTGGGCCATCCCCAGGGTGTCAGAGTGGGATCTGGGGGTAATAGAACAAGGTTATTCACTTCTGAGGTCAGATTTGGTAGCTGAGCTGAACCAGACAGTTATAGAAGTGCAGGGGACAAATTCAATAATGGCGGAGTAGAATTGTTTCAGCAGCTCCTGTGACAGGTTGAACTTTCTCTGCTGGTGAAAGAAGTACTACCTCTGCTGGACCTTTTTAACAATGGAGTCTATGTGAGTGTCCAACTTCAGGTCCTGAGAGATAGTGGTGCCCAGGAACCTGAACGACTCCACTGCAGTAACAGTGCTGTCCATAATGGTGAGAGTGTGAAGATGGGGGCCAGCTGGTCAGCACAGGATTTCAGACAGACTGGTGTAACACAATCTGGGCCTGGTGCTTTTTTCCTTTTCTGCTTCTGGAAGACCTGGCGCACCTCGTCTTCACTGATCTGAATTGCAGGTGTGGGGGAGAGGGGGGTTGCTGGAGGTGTGAATGGTTGTGTGGAGAGGTGTTCAGGGGTTCTGGGGTGTTTTTTCAAACCTGCAATAGAACTCGTTCAGATCATCTGCCAGTTGTTGATTCTCCACAGTGCTGGGCGATGGTGTCTTGTAGTTGGTGATCTCTTTCAGACTTTTCCACACTGATGCTGAGTCACTGGAAGATAATTGAATCCTTATTTTTTCAGAATAATTCCTCTTTGCCACTCTGATCTCCTTTTTCAGTGTGTTATGTTACAGTCTCTGTGAGCTCATCCATATCGGTGGCAGCAGCTTCAAAGACGCTCCAATCAATGAGGTCAAAACAAGCTTGTAAATCCTTCTCGCTCGAAGACCCCCACGATTCTGCAGCGTGGTCTCCACCTCGGTTCAGAGCGTGGATGCACATGTCCTACTCTCCGAGTTGATGAATCTGCTATCTGCTTCTGGAAGACCTGGCGCACCTCGTCTTCACTGATCTGAATTGCAGGTGTGGGGGAGAGGGGGGTTGCTGGAGGTGTGAATGGTTGTGTGGAGAGGTGTTCAGGGGTTCTGGGGTGTTTTTTCAAACCTGCAATAGAACTCGTTCAGATCATCTGCCAGTTGTTGATTCTCCACAGTGCTGGGCGATGGTGTCTTGTAGTTGGTGATCTCTTTCAGACTTTTCCACACTGATGCTGAGTCACTGGAAGATAATTGAATCCTTATTTTTTCAGAATAATTCCTCTTTGCCACTCTGATCTCCTTTTTCAGTGTGTTATGTTACAGTCTCTGTGAGCTCATCCATATCGGTGGCAGCAGCTTCAAAGACGCTCCAATCAATGAGGTCAAAACAAGCTTGTAAATCCTTCTCGCTCGAAGACCCCCACGATTCTGCAGCGTGGTCTCCACCTCGGTTCAGAGCGTGGATGCACATGTCCTACTCTCCGAGTTGATGAATCTGCTAGCAAAAGGAGCCATAGAAATGGTTCCCCCAGCTCAGAGCGAGTCAGGCTTCTACAGCCGTTATTTCCTCGTCCCCAAAAAGGATGGCTGCCTAAGGCCCATCCTCGATCTCAGACACCTAAACCTAAATTATAGCTACTTTTTCAAGACTGAGGCATTAGATTCTTTCGTTCATGAGTTTTCTGATTTTTTCTAAATAAAAAGCAGTAAAATTTCTACCCGTTTTTAATTTTTGTGTCTATATACATTCTATTTACTATTTACTGAAAAAAATGACACCTTGCACTTGAAGATACCACACTGTGTTATAATTTTATACTCAAAAAACCAAAATGAGTGAAAACGGCCTGTTTTAGCTTTAGGTTCTAAAGGGTTAAAGAATTTGCTGATTTTATATACGAGTTAGTACTGGCTGCAGATAAAGTTTTAATTGTTGGTGATTTTAATATCCATGTTTATAATGAAAAAGATGCATTGGGATTAGCATTCATAGACATTCTGAACTCTATTGGAGTTCACCTATATATGTATTACAGTTCCTTTTTCAAGACTGAGGCATTAGATTCTTTCGTTCATGAGTTTTCTGATTTTTTCTAAATAAAAAGCAGTAAAATTTCTACCCGTTTTTAATTTTTGTGTCTATATACATTCTATTTACTATTTACTGAAAAAAATGACACCTTGCACTTGAAGATACCACACTGTGTTATAATTTTATACTCAAAAAACCAAAATGAGTGAAAACGGCCTGTTTTAGCTTTAGGTTCTAAAGGGTTAAAGAATTTGCTGATTTTATATACGAGTTAGTACTGGCTGCAGATAAAGTTTTAATTGTTGGTGATTTTAATATCCATGTTTATAATGAAAAAGATGCATTGGGATTAGCATTCATAGACATTCTGAACTCTATTGGAGTTAGACAACACGTGTAAGGACCTACTCATTGTCGAAATCATACTATAGATTTAATACTGTCACATGGAATTGATGTTGATGGTGTTGAAATTATGCAGCCAAGCGATGAGATCTCAGATCAATATCTAGTCTTGTGCAAACTTCATATAGTTAAAACTGTAAATTTTACTCCTTGTTTCAAGTATGGTAGAACCATCACTCCTACCACAAAAGACCGCTTTGTAAGTAATCTTCCTGATTTATCTAAATTCCTTTGAATTTCCAATACCTCAGAACAACTTGATGATGTAACAGAAACTGGACTCTCTCTTTTCTAGCAATTTGGATACGGTTGCTCCTTTACGCTTAAGGAAGATTAAGGAAAACAGTTTGACACCGTGGTATAATGAGCGCAGCTGGAGGAAAACAAAACTAGAGGTATTTCGTATTGCTTAGCGGGAAAGTACCCTATCCTTCAGAAAAGCATTAGAAACTGCTAGATCTGATTACTTTTTGTCTCTTTTAGAAGAAAACAAACATAACCCCAGGTATTTATTCAATACAGTGGCTAAATTAACGAAAAATAAAGCATCAACAGGTGTTGACATTTCCCAACAGCACAGCAGTAATGACTTTATGAACTACTTTACTTCCAAGATCGATACTATTAGAGATAAAATTGTAACCATGCGGCCGTCAGCTACAGTACCACATCAGATAGTGTGCTATAGATCCCCTGAGGAACAATTCCACTCATTCTTTACTATAGGAGAGGAAGAGTTGTATAAACTTGTTAAATCATCTAAACCAACAAACATGTATGTTAGACCCTATTCCATCTAAGCTCCTAAAAGAGGTGCTTCCAAAAGTCATAGATCCTCTTCTGACTATTATTAATTTGTCATTGTCATTAGGATAACCTTCGAACTGGCTGTTATTAAGCCTCTCATCAAAAAAAACTCAACTTGACCCCTGTAACGGAAGAGGTCTAACGCAACAGGTTAGTATATACAATCAAGTTTATTTGATCACAGAGAGTACGGGTGTAGGATCCAAGTGATGACACGGTGAGTGTTTAGTTCGTAGAACAGTTCAAAGGGCAGGCGCAGTCTGGTGTCCCGAGCTGACAGTATCGGTTACTTGCACTTCCACTGGTCGCCATTGGAACGTGTTAACAACACGTAAGCAGGTGTAGGAACGTGTTACATATGATTTTATGCAAATGAGCAATAATTTTGTTCTGACTCATTGTTTGTATGTGGAAGACATGAAAATCAACAAACCTTAAATACAAAGCTTAGTCTGTTCAAAGAATTTACAGATTTAGCTGATTAGGCCTAAATTATAATAATAATTTAGTAATTTTAAGATTCAGTAAGTATTGATATTTCTCTTTAGTCTTTAAAAATAAAAGATCATGCTTATATTTTATCCACTTTTATTAGTTATTGTTATTTGTTTGATTATATATTTATTTGTATGTGTAATGCGTCCCAGACCCTCTCGCTTTTCCGGAACCAGTAGTCAACCGCCAGAACATCAGAAGGTTCCCCAGACCAGGGGAACAGTGGAGGCTGGAACCCGAGCACGCACTGGAAGGGAGTGAGACCAGTAGAAGGCTGTCGCAGGGAATTCTGGGCGTACTCGGCCCAGCCCAGGAACTGGTTCCAGGAATCCCGGTGGCCATGGCAGAAGGTTCGCAGGAATCGACCCAACTCTTGAATCTTCTTCTCCGTTTGACTATTCGACTATGGATGATATCCGGACGAGAGACTTACGGTCACACCTAGGAGTTTGAAGAAAGCATTCCATACTCTTGAGATAAATTGAGGTCCCCAGTCTGAGACGATCTCTTCGGGAATGCCATAATATCGGAAGACATTGTTGAAGAGAAGTTCAGCAGTTTCCAGTGCAGTGGGGAGACCTCTGAGGGGCAGAAGGTGACATGACTTTGAGAAATGATCAACTATTACCAGGATGCATGTGTTACCTTCAGAGAGTGGCAGGTCAGTGACAAAGTCCACTCCTGGGTGTGACCAGGGGCGATTTGGCACTGGTAGAGGAAGGAGTTTGCCAGATGGTAAGTGGCGCGGGCTTTTGGACATGGCACAGTCTGGATATCCTTGCACGAACCTTCTCACGTCCCTTGCCATATTGGGTCACCAGAAGCGATCTCGTAGCAGCGAGAGGGTGTTGTTGGGTGGCCAGTGCCCCGAGAAGAGTGAGCAGAGTGAATCAGTGGGGTAGGTTGTGTTTGTGGTACATACTGGCATCCTGGAGGACAGCCCGGCGGATTGTTGGGAGCCGTGTTTGAGGCTACTGGAGGGGAATTCCACTCAATGGGACAGACGATCATCTTTGGTGGGATGATACTCTCAGGTTCTTCTGGACCTTCCACATGACTGTGAATATGTGACAAGGCGTCTGCCTTGACATTTTTGGGACCAGGGCGATAAGTAATGGTAAAGTTGAACCTGGTAAAGAATAATGCCCATCGTGATTGACGGGGATTCAGACATTTAGCCTCACGAAGATACTGGAGATTCTTATGTTCGGTCAGTATGGTGAATGGATGGGCTGCCCCCTCCAGCCAATGCCTCCACTCCTCTAAGGCAAGCTTGATGGGAAGTAGTTCCTTGTTGCCGATGTCATAATTATTTTCCGCCGGGCTGAGCTTCCTAGAGAAGAAGGCACATGGATGGAGTCTGGCTGGGTTCCCCTGCTACTGGGACAACATTGCCCCCACTCCTGTAGTGGAGGCGTCGACTTCAACGATGAATGGGAGGTCGGGATCTGGATGGACTAGGAGTGGGGCGCTAGTGAAGGCTCTTTTGAGGGAGGAGAAAGCTTCTAAGGCCGCAGGTGTCCAGGACAGAGATTTGGGTTTCCCTCATAGTATGCTTGTGAGTGGGATGGTGATACTGCTATAGCTTTGAATGAAGCGACGGTAAAAGTTGGCAAAGCCGAGGAATTGTTGGAGCTCTTTAACTGTAGTGGGTTCTGGCCAGGAAGTTACAGCTTCCACCTTCCCCTCGTCTATCTGGATTCCGGTACGATCAATGTTATACCCCAGGAATTGCACAGTGGGTTGGTGGAAGGTGCACTTCTCAGCCTTGAGGAATAGGTGGTGCTCTCTCAGGCGTTGGAGGACCTCCGCAATGTGCTGGCGATGTTCGGCCTGGCTCCGGGAGTAGATGAGGATGTCATCTATGTAGACAATGACGAATCGATGAAGAAACTCCCGGAGCACCTCATGCATGAAATCCTGGAATACGGAGGGGCATTGGCAAGTCCAAAGGGCATGACCAGATACTCGTAGTGGCCAGCAGGGGTCACAAAGGCAGTCTTCCATTCATCCCCCTTACGTACTGTATCCGGATGAGGTTGTAGGCACTGCGGAGGTCCAACTTTGTGAAGATGGTAGCACCACGGAGATGTTCAAGGACATTTGGGACGAGGGGAAGAGGATTCCGGAACTTGATGGTGATGTTGTTTAGCGTTCGGTAATCTATACAGGGCCTCAAGCCTCCGTCCTTCTTGGCCACGAAGAAGAAGCTAGATGCAGCAGGGGAATTAGATGGATGGATGTAACCTTGACCCAGCGCCTCCTTGATGCATTCTTCCATGGCCTTCTGTTCAGGAAGCGACAGTGAATAGATTTTTCCGCGAGGCACTGGCTCACCCGAAATGAGATCTATGGTGCAGTCCCATGGCCGATGTGGTGGTAAACGGGAGGCTTGTTTCGGGCAAAAAACGTTGTTGAAGGGGGCATAGCAGGCTGGAATGTCTATGGGTTGCTTCTCGATGGGACTTTCAATGGAGGTTGAATTCCCTGGAAGGACCTCCGTGAGTTTCTTGGATGGTGATGGAGTCACGGGGAAGCAGCCTGGGAAGCAATCCTTGCCCCACTTCAGGACTTCTCCCGTCTTCCAGGACAGAATGGGATTATGCTTTACCAACCACGGGCGCCCTAAGATTATGTCAGCAGTAGACCCCTCCAGAACCAGAAGATGAATGTCTTCAGAATGAAGTTGGCCAAGACGAAGAGTGATGGGTCCCACACGATATCGTACATGTCTACGACATAGTGGTTTTCCAGTTATCGACTGGACTTGGTAGACTGTTTCAGTGGTGGTAGCTTGTAACTTGAGCTGGCGGCAGAGGTTCCTGGAGATGAAGTTTCCTGCGGACCCGGAGTCGATAAGGGCAGATACTGAAATAGAAACATCAGAGGCAGTAAGCATTACTCAGGTAGTGAGTGGTTCCATCTTAACGATATCAGGCTGAATCACACTCACCACAGGACGTGGAGGGCGAAGGGGGCATGACAAGATCATATGCCCTTGAGCTCCACAGTATAAACAGAGACCCCGGGTAAGCCTTCTCTGCCGCTCAGTGGAAGATAACCGTTGCCTCTCTACAATCATGGGTTCTGGTGCTGGTTCTGGAGGGTAACTGAGCTCTGGTCGGCAGAAGTAGGAGGTTGTGGCGGAGACTGGTGTTGCTGCTAAACAGGACTGCATGGATAGCTGAATGAATCTTTCCAATCCAAATGAATCATCATACGCAGCAAGCTGTAACCGAAGCTGGGGCTCCAGCCCCTGTCTGTAGGTAGTCAGCAGCGATCTCTCATTCCATCCACTTGCTGCTGCGAGAGTTCTGAACTTCAGCGAGTATTCGGCAATTGACATGTTTCCCTGTTGCAAATGATAGAGTTGTTCAAGAATCAAGATTCTCCCATAGCGATATCTCCGTCTGTCCTTCCAAACACCTCACGAAAATGCACTAGGTAGTTCTGCAGATTTTGAATGACGGGGCTGGCCTGGGTCCAGATTGTTTCCTCCCATTGCAACACAGGTCCTGTTAGCAGGGAGATAATAAAGGCAATTTTGGAGGTGTCAGTGGGATATGATTACGGTTGCATTTCAAATGTGAGATTACACTGAAGGAGGAGTAGGCGCCGGTCGGACCATGGGACTAGCGATGATGGTAGGTGAAGAAGTACTGGTTGTGGTGGAGGAGGTGATGGATGGTGATGGTGGCGGTGCCGGTGATGGTGACGATGCCTGTGGTTTAAGAAGAACTCATCGTAGTGAGTCTACGAGCTCCTGAAATGGATTGTGGTTAATCATCTGTGCCGTCGGTGTAGGTCCGATCTTCTGTAACGGAAGAGGTCTGACGCAACAGGTTAGTATATACAATCAAGTTTATTTGATCACAGAGAGTACGGGTGTAGGATCCAGATGATGACACGGTGAGTGTATAGTTCGTAGAACAGTTCAAAGGATGTGATGAGTGGAATAATCAGAGTCCTTTCCTTTACAGGAGCTGGCATGCACAAAGGAGGAGCACACACCTCAGCTCTCCGGGAATTAGGAGGAACAGGAGACACTTGGAGACTAGGAGACACTAGGAGGAACACAGGAGGTAAGTAATACAGGTCAGTATTCAAATGGGAGTAGTAGACAAGTCAGAGAGTCCTCTACGTGTGTACGAGATCGGACAATGAGGGTGTCTGAGGTGTGTGCTCTTATACAGGCTGGTTGATGAGGTGCTTGATTGGTGACAGGTGCAGGTGCTCAGTACTCCAGTGATAGAGATTGTTGTGATTGGGTGGTGGTGGAGCCTGGCCGATCTGGTACAACCCCAAAGAACTAGTTAATTACAGACCAATCTCAAATCTCCCTTTTCTGTCCAAGATACTAGAAAAGGTAGTATCCTCACAACATACCAATTTGAAAAACTAACGGAATGCATAGTCGATATAAAAAACTGGATGACGAGTAATTGCTTAATGCTAAATTCTGAAAAAACAGATATGTTAATTATAGGACCTAAAAACTCAGCATGTAATAACCTAGAACACTGTCTAACACTTGATGGCTGCTCTGTCAATTCTTTGTCATCAGTTAGGAACCTAGGTGTGCTATTTGATAAAACTGCATTTTTCCATCTCAAAAATATATCTAAATTACAACCTATGCTCTCAATGTCAAATGCAGAAATGTTAATTCATGCATTCATGACCTCAAGTTTAGATTAGTGTAATGCTTTATTGGATGGTTGTACGGCATGCTTAATAAACAAACTCCAGATGGTCCAAAATGCAGCAGCTAGAGTTCTTACTATAACCAGGAAGTATGACCATATTAGCCCGGTTCTGTCAACACAGCATTGGCTCCCTATTAAACATCGTATAGATTTTAAAATCTTTCTTATTACTTATAAAGCCCTGAATGGTTTAGCACCTCAGTATTTGAATGAGCTCTTATTGCATTATAATCCTCCACATCCGCTGTGTTCTCAAAACTCTGGCAATTTGATAATACCTAGGATATCAAAATCAACTACGGGTGGAAGATCCTTTTCCTATTTAGCGCCCAAAATCTGGAATAATCTACCTAACATTGTTCGGGAGGCAGACACACTCTTGTCAGTTTAAATCTAGATTAAAGACCCATCTCTTTAACCTGGCTTACACATAACACCCTAACACATTTCTAATATTCAAATCGCATTAATAAATTCAAAGCATTAATTAGGACAACCGGAACCGGGAACACTTCTCATGACACCCGATGTACTTGCTACATCATTAGAAGAATGGCATCTACGCTAATATTAGTCTGTTTCGATATCCATTGGCTGGGGGACAGCGTGCTCTTGGCAAAATTGACCCTGAGTCCCAGGCATTCTAAGTGGCTGAGGAGGAAGGATCTGTGAAATAGTAGCTCATCCTCCGACTGGGCCATGATGAGCCAGTCAGAGGTAATTCAAAATGTTGATTCCCATCTGTCTCATCGGGGAAAGAGCCGCATCCATGCAAAAGTGTGAGGAGCTAGGGACAGTCCAAAGTCAAGGACCGTGTATTGATATGTCCCTCCCTCGAAGGCGAATCTCAAGAATCGTCTGTGGTGGGGGGCTATCTGGATGTGAAAGTAGGTGTCTTTTAGATCCAGCGAAAAGAACTAGTCCCCTGGGCACACTTACGAGAGGATCTGTTTCAATGTAATCATCCTGAACAGCTGTTTCATGAAGGCACGGTTCAAGTGCCTGAGATCGAGGATGGGTCCAGTCCGTATCCCGCCCAGATGGTGGATCAGCACCTAGAGATTACCTCTACAGCCCTGAATGTCAACGGAGACCAGGACAACTAGATGAGCCCCAGATACAGATCCCAGTAAAGACCTTGTCTCCTAGACGGCCACCGGGACAAGACCACAGGAAACAGTTGAGTCCTCTGCTCAATGTGACTTTGCAGCAGCCTGGATTTGAACTGCTGGTGTCATCTGGCCAGAGGAGAACTGGCCCCCCGACTGAGCCTGGTTTCTCCCAAGGTTTTTTCTCCATTCTGTCACCGATGGGAGTTTTGGTTCCTTGACACTGTCGCCTCTGGCTTGCTTAGTTGGGGACACTTAATTTCCAGCGATATCGTCAAATTGATTGCACAGATACTATTTAAACTGAACTGAGCTGGATGAAGACATCACTGAATTCAATGATGAACTGCCTTTAACTGAAAATTGAGTTTTTACCATTATAATTTTGCATTAATGACACACTATTTTCCTAATTAATGCTGTACAGTTGCTTTGACATAATCTGTATTGTTAAAAGCGCTATATAAATAAAGGTGACTTGACTTGACTTGACATGGGAGTAAGTGCCCACTCAACAAGAGGCATTGCCTCTTCCTGGGCTTGGTCTAGCAGAGTTTGCATTTCAGAAACTTGTGCGGTGGCCGGCTGGGCCTCCCTGTCCACATTTAACAGGTTTTATAATCTGGATGTCCCGGCTTTACAGGCTTGGGTCCTTTCTGCTTAAATGGACTTACTCTGGCAAAACCAGTGCTAAATCAGGCGTTGCCTTCTCTGTACGTTCTTGGCCCCCACTGGGTTCCGAGGCTGTACTATTTTTCTTGAAACGATCACTTACCGCCGGTAAGTTACCCTATTGCTTCCTGTGGGGCTTTCCTGAAATTACTTGGTCCCTCTGGGCCCTTTGAGCTCAAGGCAAGTTCAAGCATGGGTCGTTTATCTAACATAGCACGGCGGGATTGTACTGGTTCCCCAAAGCGTCTTAGCAGACGCGGTACGAATGAAGTATCGATAGGGAATGTAATGGTGTTCAAGCGAGGCCCTGGCATCCAGTCTATTGAATGAGGGGACTGTGACGATTTGTTAATCTAATGAATAATTGATTTGTTAAATCAAATAAAAATTAGTGTGTCAGATTGGTCGAGACGCTACAGTATTGTTAAAAGCGCTATATAAATAAAGGTGACTTGACTTGACTTGACATGGGAGTAAGTGCCCACTCAACAAGAGGCATTGCCTCTTCCTGGGTGTGGTCTAGCGGTGTTTTCATTGCAGAAATTTGTGCGGCGGCCAGCTGGGCCTCGCCATCCTCATTTACCAGGATTTATAATCTGGATGTCCCGGCTTTACAGGCTTGGGTCCTTTCTGCTTAAATGGACTTACTCTGGCAAAACCAGTGCTAAATCAGGCGTTGCCTTCTCTGTACGTTCTTGGCCCCCACTGGGTTCCGAGGCTGTACTATTTTTCTTGAAACGATCACTTACCGCCGGTAAGTTACCCTATTGCTTCCTGTGGGGCTTTCCTGAAATTACTTGGTCCCTCTGGGCCCTTTGAGCTCAAGGCAAGTTCAAGCATGGGTCGTTTATCTAACATAGCACGGCGGGATTGTACTGGTTCCCCAAAGCGTCTTAGCAGACGCGGTACGAATGAAGTATCGATAGGGAATGTACTCGGTTACTAATGTAACCTCGGATCCCTGAGATATGGGAACGAGTACTGCATTGCTGGCTGTGCTATGTACCAGCACGACTCGGTCGTCGCTTCAGTCGAAGTAACCTGAGGATCCTATGGCGAAGTGCACGCTTATATAGCCAGATGCCCCAAATTAGCGGGCTCTGGCAGGCTGTGCCGCCATAGGTTCGTGCAGCTCCTCTGCCGAGCCATTGTTTCGTTTTTAATACACTGCATGAACCAATGGCCGTGAAGTTACACTGTGTGATTGAAAAAGGCTTCAGTATTCTGAGAAAAATGAGTTTTCCCCAAAGCATCTTAGCAGATGCAGTACTTGTTCCCGTATCTCAGGGAACCGAGGTTACGTTTGTAATCGAGTACGTTTTGTTTTGTATGTTTAAAAAAAAACAAAAAAAAACAGAACAATGACAGAATTTTCATTTTGGATTAAACTATCCCTTTAAACACTAGAGCCTTACACAACATATATTTAACCTACAGTATATGATAATAACATATACATGTCCACATACATTCAAAAAATTTGCAGCAGATTAAAAAAATTCGCTAGAGGGCCTTTTTAGAAACACACAGAGACACTGACTGTGTCATTCAAGTATCTGCCAGTTAAATCTCACTGTAACAAGTTACAAATCCCTGACAGCACAGAAACACTGATTAAATTACACTGGGGCATTTAGAGCTGCTGTCAGCTAAACAGTCCTGTTCACACAAACTTATCAAAACACTGAAGAACAAACCTAAATGTACATTATAAACTAAAATGCACACACATTCATCTGTGATAAGTGTCATTTTTTGCTGAGTTGAGAAAATATAATAATGGCAGGTTTTGTGTTAAATAAATAGCGAAAAAGTACACTTTAGCATACTTTAAAACACACCAAATATACTTTTAAACATATATACTTAAATGGAAATTGATTGTGATTTTGTCAGACACTTACACGTTAACTGCAATTAAATGAAAATGCATTATATTTTACATTTATATTAAATGCAATTGGTTGAACTTAAGAGTGATTTTTGGCCCATTTAAGTAGGACTAAAGTATGCAATTTCATAATACTTCTATTGTTTACTTCTATCATACATGGTTAAAGGGTACTGCCAGTCATTTATTAATTTATTTATTTTCTAAAATGTTTTATTATTTTTGCCTCTTATTGTACAATATAGAAAGAGAGTTAGAAATAAGGAGATTGCATGGGACAAGACCCATGCCAGATTCAAACCCTGGTCCCCACAAGCCAAAAGTTAATATGCACTCAGCAAGTGTGTTACCAGCTGCAGTTATAATTTAAAGCTGAAATTGAGTACATTTAAAATATATTAAATGTATATCAAATAAAACATTACAGTTAAATTATGATGAAGTATTTTACATGTGCTTTAAAATGTTACTCAACAAAGTAAAACATTTAATATGATATAATTTTACAAAGCACACTTTTTAAAAGTGTACTTACTGTACGTGTGTTAAGAAACTGTCATGAAAGTGTAAGCACGCTTTAATAACACTTATGTGGCTTTTTATTTCATTGTATTATCTGCAAATACATGTTTTTAAATATACAGATTTGAAGTACACTACAAGTGCTCATTCAATACGATTAAGGGCACGTCTTTTCACAAGGGTATTAATTAAAACATCAATGTAATATACTCCTGGAAAATAACTTGGTAGTTTAGGCAAATGCGCCATCTTTTAAAACAATGTATCTAACCATCAAATAGTATGTGTAATTAATTCTCTAATAGTGGATTTGTATGTTGGTTTCAAACATCAAGAAACCTTTTAAATTAGAATTAATTTCCTGATCTTCAGACAGAAACAAAATCTATATCCTATTTTTTCCTTTATAGCTAATGAGTGAACACAACAAAAAGTTGTTTGCATAAAACATAATGAAGGTACTTTTTAACCAAAAGATAAAACTGTATTCTAAGGGCATTCTTCATAAATGTCAGTCAGGAAAAGCTGTCACAATTGTATTGGGTCAAGTTTGTGTTTTAAATGTTATATATTCATATAATTATTTATTATAATACTTTTGGGCAAAATAGTTTGGACATTTGTAAGCATTATATATTTCTGCTGTTTCATGTGTGTGTGTTTTACTGTTTGCCAAAACATACAATTTTCCCCCAAAAAAACTGTAATGACAGGTTCCATTGTGACAACCTATTCATATAAAGTGACAACATGCCCTATTGAAAATAATCTATTTTAAACAAATAAAAACCCTAATCTGAAAAATACTCACTGGAGTCAAGAAATCTGCAACTAACCTACATAAACGTATACATACACCAGTAGTATCTCACCTGTATATCAGTTATTAAGTAAGACACAAAGTACCCTACAGGAATAAACGTTAAGGAGATCACCCAAAAATGAAAATCCTGTAATCATTTACTCACCCACATGTCATTCCAAATTTGTATGACTTTCTGTCTTCTGTGGAACATGAAAGAAAATATTCAAACAGTGAAAGTGAAAGTTCACCGATACAGTCTGGTTCCCAATATTGTCTTTTGTGTGTTTGTGTTCTGCAGAAGAAAGAAAGTCGTACAGGTTTGGGACAGCATAAGAGTGAGTAAATGATGACACAAGTTTTTGGAGTATATTTTTGGGTGAAGAATCCCTTGAATTGACAGTTCATCTCCTTCATGAGAACAAAACATATCTGCAAAAATGTTCCCATTTACACTTCTCTGTTTCCAAATGCTTGGTAAGACTGCGGTGACTGAACTGAACGGGGCACTTGATGGGCCTGCACGCTCCCGCCATCACAGCAGCTCCATCAGGGCCGTTACTCGCAGCTCTCTGGCGCCTCTCGAAGAGTGAGCTTGTAATCGCAAAGAGATCATCGTGGACAAGGTTCTCATCCTTTTTAAGCAAGGTCATTGAACTATTCCTCATATATTGTCCCTGCAATGATCAAATGAGAGTGGACCGTCGCAGATGAATGCTGTGACTACTGCGCGCGAGGGATGATGATGCTCGAGCACTATATTCGGTTCCTTTATTTTTGATATTCACACAGTTAATTAAATGAGTATTTCACTGGCTAATTTGCCTTCACTGTTAGGACCACATGTTGACCACAAATCAAATCTAATTTTCTTTGGGCTACCAGTAAACTGATAAACAAACGTAATGATAAACACGTCTGCACGAACATCTAAAATGCTAAAAAGGTTTATGAGATAGTTGGGTTTAGGACTACTATAGCCATCATTTGCTCAGAATAAAAACAATAGGGTAGAAGTCATGTCCCCACCATGTTACATAAACAAAGTGTGTGCCTGTTTGTGTGAGAGAGAGAGAGAGAGAGTAAAGGGAGTCTTCTAATTATATTGTCTAAAACATTTAATAAAAATGCATATATTACCCTTTATCCAGACTTATTCCGCGTGAGGGAGTGTCATTTCTACCATTCCTTTCAAGTACGCATCCTTCAATTAGAATGCTGTTCCCGTCGCCTCCCACTACTGCCGTATAATTAGACTTGAGAGATTCAGCTAATCTCTCTCTCTCTCTCTCTCTCTCTCTCAGTTCCATTCTGATCGTCTAATTTCACCTCAAAGGCATATTTTCACGGTGTAACTCGCTGGTTAAACAAGGCCATATCCATTTGTTAATTGATGCAATTACGCATTTCTCGTAATGGTCGCGTAGGTCCCGAGATACGCATCAATCAGTTTTCTGTTGACCTGCCAGAGGTTCTCTTCACGTCTACCGGGACTGGCCCTCTCTCTAATAGAGAGAGATGGAAACATCATCGCAATTAACATCAGGTCGGACCTCTGATCGGTCAGACAGATGCGAGCAAGGGTCCTGCAGATCCCTCCTCAATTAATTTGCTCATCAACGGAGTAGTGTCTGATATGTAATAATAATAATAAAAAGAGAGGAATCGAGAACATAATCCTATATTGGAAAGACAGATAAATAGTATATTGCTACATATTTTATATAAATACAAATAAATGATAGTTATGATTACGTCTTGAATAGTGATATACTATCTTTATGAACTTGAAATTATTGTACTTGAATAAAAAATATTGTCAGGGGCGTTAATGAGAGCACAGATAACAAGTAATAAAACGATATTTGGCATTACAACCTCATTTTCTAATGAATATTCAAAACATATATATATATATATATAGACTATTACTAAAACAAAATGAAGAATGATTTATTGTTTATATTCATTCTATCGCTTTTAGCAAACCCAGTCATACTTTTTGCGTTCTAAGTCTTGGAATAGACTAATGTTTAAAAAGAAAAGGAAAAAACACAGAGGGGACAGGGGTGTGCAAAACACACCTCAAGAAAAGCGCGAAGCATGACGTGATTGGCAAAGACATCATTCTATCCTCGCCGTCCCGGGATTAGGATGACGTCACACTGATACCCGTGCATGGAGGACCTCTAAAGAACTATAGAGGCACAAATAATAGCACAACCACAAGTTCATATCTTGCAAGTCTTACGTTATCATTTAAGCTTTCTACAGCTGTTTAACAACAATAGTTTTTGTACTTGATGAAGCTTAACTCTAATTTCTCATTTCCTTAAGGGGATTATCTATAGGCTACATATAAATCTAGGGCTGGCGTAAACATCCTCAGTGCTTGCCAGATAAGTGCAGTCATCTATTATTGAGCGAAAGGCCGACTGTGGAAATGTGTGTAAAACGGTGGATTTGAAGTAGATTTGGTTTCAATCGATCAGCGGGAGAAGAATATTGCTTATGGTAACAAAAGAAGCAGCTATGTCTTTCTCTCAGTTTGGATATCCTTACAATGCAACTTCTCAGGTAAGCATGAAAAATATATTTTTTTTTCTCATGTAGATTCTTAATTAGCGCGCGCAATGCTTTTTTCCCACATTCTGTCATAATTTCTGGACCTCAGTAACTAACACTACTAGGTAGCAGCAGGTTGTTCTGTCACTTAGTCCTAAAGTAAAGTTAGGCGATATCGTGGGGTTTGTCAATATTTATAGTAATGTGTTATTTGAATTATAAATGACCTCACGTGTTGTTGTAAACGTGTAAATTACCTTTACAGTGTAATTGTTCAGAGTGAGAGCGAGACTCCTCCCTTTGCTGTGTATAAACTAATTATACATTTACAGATAACGGATAGATAATTTTGACAACATAACTTACAATCAATTATAGTTGTAATTTAATGTTAAAAAAGACGGCTATGGTGTTAAAAGACGCCGCGCTTGCTGCTGGTTAACTTTGTTACCCTGACGCAAAACTTACAGAAAGTTTTACTTTCATCTTTGACAGAAACAGCTTTTTTTTACGCCGAACGTATAAATCGCCTATTTTTAAGTAAATGT
>NW_015506101.1:979-2338 GCF_001515645.1 Sinocyclocheilus grahami | reverse complement strand
TTATTTTGGCTTGGTAAGAGGACCATGCTGTCTAGCTGTCGGGTGAAATAACTTTGAATAATCAAAAGAAATAAACAGAGAATGAAGCGACATGGTCGTCTTGCTTGCTGTAAAAGGGCTTACTTGGTTTAATTTACAATAAATAAACGGAAATGTGTGTATAGCTTAGCAAAGTTATAATTTAGGGACAGAAAAGAGATAAAGTACTGTTTCTAAATAATAAATGTGCTTAGCTCAGTGCCAGATATATGACAGCTAAATCGCATTTTAAAAATGAAAGTTTTATTATTATTATTATTATTATTATTATTTATTCATCTCTAGAACCCACAATATGAAATAAAGGAGGGGTCAGGCAGTCTTCATGGCACTATAACCCAACCCGCTGCCTACTATCCATATGACCACTCACTGGGCCAGTATCAGTATGACAGGTGAGATTTGTATCTGTCCCGCCTCTAATATGATATCTTGATAAATAATATATATTGCTTCAAACACATTCTGTTAACCATTTTAAAGATGTCACATTTTAATTTGATTCAGGTATGGGACAGTTGATTTTAATGGGTCAACCCGGAGAAAAAATGCCACGAGGGAGACAACAAGCACTCTTAAAACATGGCTTTATGAACATCGGAAGAACCCATATCCTACAAAGGGTGAGAAGATCATGCTGGCCATTATCACCAAAATGACTCTCACGCAAGTGTCTACCTGGTTTGCCAATGCTAGAAGGAGACTAAAAAAAGAGAACAAGATGACCTGGTCCCCCAAAAACAAAGCAGGCGATGACAGAAAGGAAGACCTCAATAAGAGTGACCCAGACTGTATTACCAAAGGTACCTCATAACACTTCTCAGCTAAATTAAATTCTGTAAATTAAAAGAAAAAAGTATTAGACTGTTTGTAAATGCATGTGAGTGCCCGCTGAATATTTCTCACTGCTCTTGCACAGACTCCAAAGACAGTAAGGATGAGCGGGACCTGCAGTTCAGTGACCTGGATGACATAGAGGACGAGGACTGTGACAAGCTGGACAGTGACTGTGAGAAATCAGGTCAGGATGACCTCTCGACTTCCTCCCCTCCAAAGAGAGACTGTAACCCTGACCTCCCTCTCCACTCAAACTTCCCATCTTTTCCCTGTGGTCTAAAGAGTTTGGGGGCTCTGAACCCTGACTACCTGGATCCTCTGAGCTCCAAACCACAGCAGCAACAGCCCTCACCTCAGTCCACCTCTATCAACACTGTGGCACTCTCTCACTTTGAGGCATCGGAGAAGCCTCGTATCTGGTCGCTGGCACGTACAGCCGCCGCAGGGGTTGTATTAGGCACGCAGCATGGTGGAGATGTACGG
>NW_015506101.1:0-627 GCF_001515645.1 Sinocyclocheilus grahami | reverse complement strand
TTTTTTTACGCCGAACGTATAAATCGCCTATTTTTAAGTAAATGTTTATGGATATTTCAATCATTTAAGTCTCAATTAAGTCAAATTCAAGTACACCTCTTGAATAAAACGCATGCATGAGAATGAATTACAAGCGGTTTCAAGCAAATTCAGTTCTAAACAAAGCTTCTTAACTTCACCTTACCTCATTTTTACGTTTTAGCCTACTAAGGAAACTGTGCGCATGCTTTGTAAAGCAAATATAAAATGACATGTCTATCCACAATTTTCTTTTTTCTTCATGCAGTTTTTCGTGTCGGCAAACCCCAGTACGACTTGCTGCGATTCGATTTCCAGGTCGGTGACGGAAGGATCGAGCGTGTCTCAGACCGCAGCCTCCTTCTGCTGTCCCTCCTATGAGAACAGGCTGCTGGCTAGTACGCGGACTGAGCTCAACGCCGCGCTCGGGATGTACGGCTCTCCCTACGCAGCAGCAGCGGCCGCAGCCGGTCAGAACTACGCCAATTACTTTCCGTACAGCGCCGAACCCTCTGCCATCTACTCCAGCCTGGTACGTGTAGCCCTCTCATCAGATATAGCGCTGGTCCTCCGTTCAATCGATTGACTCATTCAAGTCACGGCTTGTTA
>NW_015506100.1:441950-442437 GCF_001515645.1 Sinocyclocheilus grahami | reverse complement strand
TGGGAATTACGCAAGGATCCTATTTGCGGACTTCAGTTCGGCCTTTAATACCATCATCCTATGAGGGCTTTTGCTGAAACAGAATAAATTACTATTACATCCGTTCCAGTTAAATATACTGTTTCTGGAGGTAGCTGAATAGTACTCATTGGGCATAGTGGGCGAACAGGGCACATAGGTAGGAGGTGGCCGTCAGCTCCGCAGTACAGGCAGAGACGATTGAATATTCTGCACTGATGCTCCACATTCATTAGATGGATAGAATCGACTTGCATGGGTTCTGGTGCTGGAGGGGTGCTTGACATAGTAGAGCAGGTTGATTGAGAGAGCATAGTTTGACACGTTGAGAAATCCACAGGGAATGCTGAATAAAATTCTCTAGATCAATGATATTGTCATAGATGACCATTTGCTGACGAATGGAAGGACTGAGACATTGACGATAGGTGGTGATCAATGCAGCTTCCTTCCACCCACTGACAGCGGC
>NW_015506100.1:441253-441748 GCF_001515645.1 Sinocyclocheilus grahami | reverse complement strand
AACAGAACACACTGCATTCCTCAGCCTCACCTGAGGAGGTCGCTGGTCGGGCCATGGGACTGGAAAGGCAGCAGGTGAAGGAGCAGTGAAATGTGGTTGTAGTGTTTGGCGATGAGCTGGTGCAGGTGATCAGTATTTGGGTGATTGAGAATGTGTGGGAGGAGCTGATATGTCTGGTGTGGAGTATGTGACTGACTCTGTGACAGTTATGTTTAATTCTGATAGATTGAGAGAAATGTATCTTTCACCAGGGTCATAATTATTTAATTACTTTTCACTTAAATTTTTCACCTTTTTACTTCAGTTAAAATTAATTCAAACTAAAAATATTTACTGAAAAGAGTCATAAAGACTCAAAAGTCATTAAAAAAACACACTGTGGAATTTGTCATTTTGACAGTATTTTTACAGTGCTCGAAACTACAAGGTTAATTTCCTTATGGATGGTCGTAAAGGGGTCATATGATGCTGCTAAAAAGAACGTTATTTTGTGTA
>NW_015506100.1:440621-440827 GCF_001515645.1 Sinocyclocheilus grahami | reverse complement strand
TTAAAAAGTTGCCCACAGTTTTAGAACGTGGTGCTTTCAGCCTTTCAGCCTCAAGACTTGTTGCATTACATAAGCACTTCGGTGAGTGCTTCTCTAATGTAACAATAAACTTCTTGCACTTGTTTACAGAATTACAGAACGGGTTTACTGTAAGTTAAAACCGGTTTAAACATATATGTAGTTATGTTTGCCTCACACATGAGTAC
>NW_015506100.1:426683-440440 GCF_001515645.1 Sinocyclocheilus grahami | reverse complement strand
CTGAGGCTGGGATAGAGTGAGCTGAGGCGGCGGGGTCGAGAACGGCGCGCCCGGCGGATGCGACGAATGAGCAGCAACCACATGTGACAACCCCGGGCTGGACTCCGCTTTGTCCACGGTGAAAGTTGACAACAGCGCCTTCACGACATGGCTGCAGCATCAACAATACTACTGTGAGAATAAAAGTTACACCTTCTTTCTTTGCGTGAACATTTGCGCAGCGTTATGCAAATCTTCCCACATAGTGAGGTAGATATGTGGGGGTGTGTTAGAACGAGCCGTTTTAGGTAGGTGTGGCTGACTCTGAACTTTTATAAAGAATATCTCTTTGGATTTGAGACTTTAGTCTTTGCAACTTTACAGATCTTCTTTATGCACCAAGAGCTTGTAACACTCCAAAGAGAAAGGAAAAATTGAAATCGCATCATATGACCCCTTTAAGGGTCAGTCAGTGTTGCCTGAAAAGCTTTTAATTGCCATTGCACGTGACACAATGTGTTCCAGTTTAACTTGTGACTATGGTTGACATGGTTGGGGCTGTTTAATGTGGTTCAGATTGGAGCTTTTAAGGTTTCCATAAACAATTGTCGATTTCAAATGTGTTGAACATCACTCACTGTGTTTATCACTGTATAGAGCGGCACAAGTGCAGAGCAAGTCAGTGCTCCGCAAGAGGCCAATCCTGTTCTGCTCTCATGCTGCAGCTGCCAAATGCACTGCATGGTTGTGTAATGCTTTTGGAGCATTTGAGCTCAACTGTTTCACACTGCCTACATGCTGCTTCTCTGGGCTCTCTTTTCACAAATAGTAAAAATAAAGAATGTTTAAAATCAGGGTAACAAACCTATTTGGCTAATTGCTTGGCTCAGAGCTACAGTCCTGGGAACTTCCTAGATTCCTTGAGACAGTGTATCAATTACAAGGTTGTGCTGACCTTTTCTGTAGTGCACAGAGAAACCAAAATGTTAGTGCATCGTGTCAAGTGAGAACATGGTCTAGGATGGTGAAAGCAGATTGGTCAGTTAACACCTCAAGTTGTCTTCCTTTCAGGTACTCCTTCCATCTTTCTATAGCCCAGAAAAATCACTTTTTCTCTGTAGCAAATTAGCTAAAAAGGGAAATGTATATAAACAATTACAATTAATTATAATTAATTACAATTATTTATATCAGGTGCCAGTAGTAACTGTAGCAGGATAAATATTACCATCAACTAATCTGTTTGTCCAACGAACATTCAATGTAATTTCATATCAACTTTAAGAAATTATATTTTCGTGGCCATAGAAAATAACTTTCTTACAGTAGTAGTGCATTAGAACATGTAACAAGATCAGGAATTGTTAAAGGGACATTATTCACAAGCAGTGACAGAATCAGAAACTCATGTAATTTGTGCACAAAAGTTTAATTAACTGAACACTAACACAAACCAGTCTAACAAACATACACACACTCATGCATACATACTGTAATGTATAAGTATTTCATTTAACCTGTGACAACACGGAAGGCGATGCCACACCCATGTAGTGTGTGTGATAGTGTGCAACTACAAGGATGGAGCAAAGAAAATAAAAGTTTGATAGTGTTACCGTATTCCTGTCTGCTAGCATTTATACAAACATGCATGTGAAATAAACTATGACATGGAGAGACACCACAATGGCGACGAGGATAGAAATGTGATCTCAGCATGTGTTTCAAGCGTGTGAAGAAAGCCTGCCCGTGCGTGAGTGCACACAACCGACATAAAAAGCAATAGCCATGCAATCAGTGATGAATCATGCACCCATCTATCCGTTTGACACAGAAACGGACCCCAGTTCGTTAGGAACTCGGTGGAATAAATAGACACAGCATTTGAAAACTTTCTTGCTCCTATGAACATTACCGGCAATGCTAGGAAGAAAGCCCTATTGCTGCACCTCGCTGGTGAACACGTGCATGCCATCTATAACACGTTTGCTGCAGAAGAAGATAGCTATGCAGAAACAAAAATGAAACTAAATGGCTATTTTTCTCCTAAAAAGAATATGTAGTATCTTGTTTATCAATTCAGAAAAGCTGTACAACAACCTGGGGGAAAACTAGACACATACCAAACTAGACTCAGAATGCTTGCAAAAGACTGTGAATTTGCCGATGTTGACTGTGAAATAAAGGCACAGTTGATACAAAGTTGCACTTCATCCAGGCTGCGTAGAAAAGCACTCACAGAACCTGACTTGTCTTTAGAGGCTTTGCTAGATCATGGCAGAACACTAGAAATCTCTGAACAACAAGCAGCAGAAATTGAACAAAATGCAGTGGCTGCTGTCAATGCATTTCATCACAATCATAAGCAGCAGTGTGAATGCAAGGCCACCAGTAGATGGACGTCTAACACTCAATATAGAAATTGTGGAGGAAAATATCCACATCAAGGTGTTTGTCCTGCTAAAGGAAAGGAAGCATGCGGAAAGTTAAATCACTATGCAAAAGTGTGTCACTCCAGCACTAAGAAACCCATTCTGCAAATTAAACATATTGACCATCTCCATCATAAACAATGCATCAAACCACAAAGGGTCAAGCAAGTTGCTATAACATGCACCAGCCATACACAAGATGATTCTTCGAGCAGTGAGGATGCATGTGTGGTTGTTCTGAAAAGCAATACATGTCAGCAACAGCCTCAGACTCAAATTAAAATAAATGACACCAAAGTTGTAGCTCTGATTGATTTGGGAGCCGTAGTAAATATTATCAGCAAAGCAGTGTTTGACATGCTTACACCCAAACCTCAGCTCAGAGCAGCGACAATAAAGATTTTTGCATATGGCTCTGACACTGATCTGCCTATCAATGGTGTGTTCCAATGCAATGTTCAAGCATCACATAAAACTACAGAGGCCAAGTTCTATGTTCTTCAGAATGATGGACACACTCCTCTAAGCCACTGAACAACATAGGAGCTTGGACTGATAAATATCACCAGTGCTGTTAATTATACAAATACTGTCCGCACAGTAGCTGATGAACTTGTTGAAAGCTATCCGGAACTGTTCAAAGGAATAGGCAAACTTAAAAATTTCCAAGCGAAGCTGCATATCAATTCTGACGTCCAACCTACATGAGTACCATTTCATATTCAACAGAAAGTGGAAGCTGAGTTACAAAAGCTGGCAAATGATGACATTATAGAAACAGTAATAGGTCCAATGCCATGGATTTTTCCAATTGTAACTCCACCCAAACCAAAAGATTCTGATAAAATCAGGATATGTGTTAACATGCGCCAAGCCAATAGAGCTATACAACCTGAGCGTCATATAACACCTGCTATTAATGATGTCATACAAGAGCTGAATGGTGCAAAAGTCTTCTCAAAACTTGATCTCCAAGCAGGTTACCATCAGCTAGAACTACACCCAGACAGCCGATACATCACTACATTCACCACACATATGGGACTAAGGAGATTGCATATCTTATATATTTTATATTTTACTATATATATTTTAGCATATCTTCTTCAGCAGAGGTGTTTCAGAATGCCATAGCACAAATACTGCAAGGCATAAAATGTGTAAAAAACCTCAGTGATGATATCATCATGTATGGTGTCTAACAAAGAACACATGATAAAGCTCTCCGAGCTGTCTTTCAAATACTCAAGGACAGTGGTCTTACACTTAATCGTGAAAAGTGTGAGTTTAACAAGCACAGACTTGAGTTTTACGGATTTATTTTCTCTGCCAGTGGTATCTCAGCAGACCCCAAAAAGGTTGCAGCCATACTACAAGTCAGTGAGCCCACTGATCCAGGGGAAATCCAAAGTCTACTCGGGATAGCAAACAACATATACAGGACGAAACTATATACAGGACTTTTAGATGATTACTGCACCTCTCCGTGAACTGACTAAAAAAGGCACACCATGGCAATGGGGTGATATGCACAAGCAAGCTTTCAGCAGCTCAAAGATGCCTTAGCCAGTGCCACCACCATGTCCTACTTTGACCCCATAAAGGACACTGAACTCGTTGTCGATGCTAGCCCGGATGACCTTGGTGCTATTTTGTCACAAAACCAAAACGGACATAAATGCATCATTGCATACGCCAGTCACGCACTCAGTGTTATTGAAAAACAATACTCACAAACTGAGCGCAAAGCTCTAGCTATTGTATGGAGCTGTGAGAATTTTCACTTGTCCCATTATAGCCATACTTTTACTCTAGTCACCGACCACAAGCCCTTAGAACTGATATGGAATAATCCACGATCAAAGCCACCAGCCAGAATCGAAAGGTGGGGCCTCCAGCCATACCAGTCAGAATAGAATACAGAGAAGGAACTGACAATCCTGCTGACTTCATGTCCAGACATCCTGTCTCATTTGAGACAGAACACAACACAAGGGCATCTAAAGTGACAGAGGAGTACGTCAATTTCATGGCTCTGCAGGCAACACCAAAGGCCATGACAGTATATGAGATAAAAACCGAGACAAAAAAAAAGATGCAGTTTGACCATTGTCTGCAATTCTGAAAACTTTGCTTTCATTTTTAAATCTTGTGCAATATATTTTTTACTTGCGTTTTTTAATTTTGTTTTCATGCTTGTTCTTTTTTTATCCGTGACTGCAATACTTTAGGCGGGATTCTGATCCCATAAAGGGCATCTAAAGTGACAGAGGAGTACGTCAATTTCATGGCTCTGCAGGCAACACCAAAGGCCATGACAGTATATGAGATAAATCCGAGACAAAAAAAAAGATGCAGTCACACTTTATATTAGGTGGCCTTAAGTACTATGTACTTACATAAAAAAATAAGTGCAATGTACTTAGTGTGTTAATATTGTATTGCAAAACACTTTTGCTGCTATTGAGGTGGGATACAGGTAAGGCTAGGGACAGGTTTGGTGGTATGGGTAGGTTTAAGGGTGGGTTAAGGTGTAAGGGATGGGTCAACAGTCTAATTATAAATATGATTACAGAAATTAATTTAAGATGTTATTACATAGAGGTATTTTTAAAAAGTACAATGTACAATGTAAAACAGGTATGTGCACAATAAGTGCATTGTACCAAATAATTAATTTAAATGTAAGTACATAGTAGTTAAGGCCACCTAAAGTGGGACCAAAGATGCTGTTTTTCAGCAGGTCTGCTCACACATAAGAAACAACTCATGGCACATACAGTAAATGCACGAAACACACTTTACGCAGACACCCTAAGAAATTACAGAAATGTCAGTTCTGAGCTCACAGTGTCATCGAATGATGATCTCATACTCAGAGGTTCCAGAATAGTCGTACCCTCCACTCTAGAGCAAAGAGTCTTACAGTTTGCTGATGAGAGCCATCAAGGAGTAGCTAAAACTAAAAGTCTTCTGAGAGAGAAAGTGTGGTTTCCCAACATTGATCGAAGAGTTGAAGCCATGATCACAAACGGCATTTCTTGTCAAGCGAATAACCCCGTCACCCGTGTCGAGCCGCTTCAAATGTCTGAATTGCCAGAAGCACCTTGGCATAATTTGAGTGCAGATTTATATGGACCATTACCATCTGGGGAGCATCTGCTGGTCATTGTAGATGACTACACACGGTATCCTGTAATTCATTTTTTTTCACACTACCTTATCAACTGCGGTAATATCAGTTATTGACAACGTTTTTCTAGATTGGAGGATGGTCTCAACAACCTCGGTTGAGAGACCAAAGGCTGTGAGTTGTGCCCCCTCAGGGGCCACACCCGCAGCTTACACAACTCTGGGCGGGGGTGAAGGATCATACCCTCCGCCTGTGAGAGGAGATCTCTCCTGACGGGAATCTCCCATGGAGTGCTGTCGAGGAGAGAAATCAGATCCGAGAACCATACTCGGCCCGGCCAGAATGGGACTACTAGCAACAGACGGACCCCGTCCCGACGCACTCTCTCTAGAACTCCCGGAAGCAGAGCGATCAGGGGAAAGGCGTACAGGCGAAGCCTCGGCCAAGTCTGTTCATTCAACAGGATGTCTGCTCCCAAATTGAGATGCCCAGGAATGTAAACTGCTCTCAGCGAGAGCCGACTGTGCAAGCTCCGCTTGATACTGCTCATTATAATATCAGGCATAATATGCTTGTGTAACTGATGTTTGTGCAACTGGCGAGCTCTTCGACGCCCTCCGAATCAATCTCCTCGGAGAAAAACAGGCTCCGCCTTTTTCTCAGAGGAGATTGATTCAGAGGGCGTCGAAGAGCTCGCCAGTTGCACAAACAGACAGTCAGCCCCCTCGAGAGCCGACACCGCGTTCTCCGCTCCCAAGAAGACCACGCACAAACTGTGTGAATGCCCGCTCGTAATGTAGCGTGGGCAGGGAGGAACACACAGTCTATAACGTGATTTGCTTTTGCCCTTGTTTGTCTTTACTTTAGACATCTTATTTTCTGCTGGAGCTTTATACTTTCTTTGCTGAATGCTTGTCATCGATTGGACTGATTACACATATGATTCAGAGCTTGGTATCGCTGAAGGCGTTCCCCTATCGTTTTCCGACGCAGCTCGAGTTCCCGAAGGGGAACCATCAGCACCATTTTATAACGGGGTCTACAGCTTATCCTAAACCTCTGTTTCATTTAGTTAAATGTACGGTACTTGTCTTGGCCGTTAAACGGGCATCTGGGTGCAGTCTCAGATTAAAGTCTTGATGGTTTGAAGGTTTGGTGGAATTGCGATCACGTTGATGAACTCCAAATATTTACTCTGACTCAGTGGTGATTGGGAGAGTTCTCTCCCAGGTGAAAGTTGCAACATGGCCTGCTTTAAAAATTATTGGGCATATTTTAAAGAATATGTGCCCGCAAACTTTACATATTTCACATACTTTTAAAAATCCAGCACTTAGTTGATCCTGTGAAGAGCTCATCATCACAGCTGTAAACACAACGGCTTTCTTCTAACATGACGGGGTTTGGCGACACTGCAACTTTGTTTCCAGGCAGAACGTTAAAGAACGCGAAACACATCTCCCGGAAATCCTGTATAATTCAACCAAGCAGATGACGACTTAGAAACTCCTAAAGTGTTTACAATTTTGTGTGCCGTATGCATCAGACGTTCAGCCAACGATCCGTGGGTGTGACGTCTGAGGCTGAGACTACTTCTTACATATAGAGAACATCACGTCACGCCACGTTGCATGCTGGTGTGCTGCCGCCATTCTGGGAGAATCGCCCTCTGTTGCAAATGCTGAAATTAATATGGATACCTGTTTATCTTTTGTTTTGTTTTTGCCTTTAAGTTAATTATTCACATTCTTCATTGTATCATTTGCAGGGAAGAGAAGCCATTTTATCGCTTCACATGATAATTAGATTTTTTTCACTTAGGTTTTGTAGAATTTAATTTACAATGTTGATTTGATTACCGTGAAAACGCTGGACGCTCACTGCTTCTTCAGCCATCATATAGTAGAATATCCAAATAAAAGTGTGTGTTCAACAGGCTGACAGAACTCCATCCATTTCTTTGTTGGGAATGTTTTAATGACGAAGTATAATTGTTGTCATTGCAAATAATTATTTTTTTCTTATGGCCACGGAAGAGAATCAGAGATTGTGGGTCATATTCAGCGGACAGACATGAACACACTGTAGTTTTTATATTTATTTCAACAAATGACAACCAAAATCAAATCCCTGGGAGCTGGTGAACAGTTTTGTAGCATTTTAAAATGCTGGCTTGATGTACTAAGACTACTAAGTGATATTAAAAGACATGCAGATGAGCCCAGAATATTAACGCAAGGCATTTAATTACACGTTAAGCCTTTCCCTCCCTTTAAAAAACCATAAAAAGAAAACGCTTAACATGGCTTATGCATTGACAGATAGTTACATTTAAAGTTAATATTTTCCGCTCATCTATTTTCCTGCACATAGAAGGCTTTATTAGTAAGGTGTGCACAGAATGTGGTATTTTAATATCACTGTCTCAGTACATTAAGTGTTTTCTTTATGTAAGAGGAAAACGCTTAACGTGTAAATAAACGCATATGCCCATAGTATATGCTTTACAGTTTTGTTTTTATCCCTGTCTTGGTATATTAAGCCACATTAGGCGTTATTCGTGTTAAACATTTTAGAAAGTCCCTGTTCAAGTTCTGCTAATTCACAAACCGTGTGAGAGTCATACTCGCAAAGATAATGCTAATTATTAAACCAAACAAAATCAAAACGCTCAAAAACACGCAGCAATGTCATTTTTTAGTTGAGTGATAGGCAGTGGGTTTAATCAGTGACATTATTAATAGATTTACTATCCGGCGTCTTCTTGTCATCTTCACGACCTGCTTCCCTTGGTGTTTTAATACCTAGAAAAGGTGAAAACATATTACATTGTCCAGTTTTCTCTCAGAACGATGATCTGAGTTACTATTGCGATTCTCAATGCAGCATGAATAGCATACAATGGTGACATTGTTCACAATCACAACAGAAAATCGAACTACTGCCCTAAACTCAGAAAAGCAGCATGAACCTCCCAGTATAGCGGATAAACAAAGAAGTTTCCCAGAACTCAAAGCGCCCTGGCGTTAGCTTCTCATTCTCTATACCACAACATCAAATGGCAATTCACCGGACATATAGGAGCTGGCTTATCTTTATGCGGAAGTTCTAAAGAACGCTCCATGCATATGGTCAATTAGCATGTTTTATGCGATAATCCAATTTTGCGCATAAGTTAAATTCACAACTTCAGATGGAAACCTGGCTAGTTTGAGTTCTCGGGACAATTGTAAAGTTGGTGTGTGTGTGTGTTTGGAAAAGAGGGATACCCTTTCTGTTTTGTTTTTTTTTTGCTGTTTTTTCTTATTATTTCCTTTGCAAAAAAGCCTTCAAAGCCAAAGTTGTTCAAAGGACTGGGGGTAGGGGAGGAGGACCAGACAGGGCTGTTTTTAATTCATCCTTCTTAATTAACATTCTGGGCAGTAGCTTCCAAACACTGAGGCTTGACTCACTGTTTTCTCTTATTTTCCCTAAACAGAGCAAGTGGTTTACCATGAGAAAGAGTTCTGGGAAGAGGGTTGGGCCTGTGTTTAGCACACATCCTACAGCTGTGATACAGTGAGATATGATCCACTAGGTACTTTTCTCATCCTTAAGTTATATCCTCTTGCACCTTGTTTTCTCTTCACTTTCTCCATTTCACCGGGATATTTTTTTTTTTAGATGACCAGAATCAAAAAGATTGACTGATTAAACATGACAAACAGAGAAATTACATTTAAAGGGTTCACGGAAAAAAGGCCCATTCTTATAAATTGCCAATGGATGCATAATTACCCATAGGGACCGCAGGATGGATTTGGATCCCGTTAGCCTGTTATTTAAAGGACGATTGGGAGGTTTCTACTTGTCCCAAATTCCGCATGATCCGATTTGCTTCCCCTGGAATAGAGGGGCTTTGGACACCTATAGGGAGTGACATTCACCTGTTGACCTCTCCCTCCGTCCATGGACCCTTTAAATGTCCATTTTCAATCATTTTTAGGGGTAAAACAGGGTAGTCGCTCCCAAAACCATACTGTTTGTCCATTCTCACTTTGTGTGAATGGATGGGGCTCTTACACCAGGGGCCTGTATGTCCCACCAAAGTACTATTTTTTCCATCTCTCTACCAGGTGCATGGGGGTCACTTGGGATAGGGGCCCTGTCCCACGAACCCACTATTTTTCCATTTCACCGTTATTGTGCCGGAACGTCTCCTTGACCCCCTGCCCCCCAGGTCCCACGAACCCACTATTTGTCCACTTCGCCGCTATTGTGCCGGAACAACTCCTTGACCCCCGCTGACCGCTTGCCTCCTCCCCCCATGTCCAATGAACCCACTATTTGTCCGTTTACCCACTATATTCACGGAAAGCATCCCCATGTCGTCCTCAGGTAGAGGGTAGGCACCCTCGACCTGCGGACACTCACCGATGCTCTGCCTGGCTGTTTAAATGACATCCAACGCAAAGCCGCTCCGATCGACCGGTGTTCTAGGCAGAGCACTTCAGGGGACCCCACGAACCCCCCTGTCAAATTTGGGACCACTAACACCTTTCTAAAAAAATTCCACTCTCCATTTATTTGAATTGGTTTGGCCTAGCGGTTTCATGGACACGGCTCCGAAAGGGCCTATCGACTAGAGGGCGCCATTTGCGTATCGTCAGGGGTCCCTTGAGCGGGAGAAAAAGTTTGGTGACCCTACGAACTCGTTCAGGGATCAAAAGGTCAAAAAATGGGACCTCACATCCACAAAACAGCTATGTGTTTAAATAGGAAGCGGGACATCTCCCGTTCTGAGACCACAGGACGTAGGGCCGTGAGATTCGAGATTTTTGCTTCTCAGGGGCCCCGAAGTTCAAAGCCATAGGACCTTCTGAAAAAGCTCCTCTCCTGATCAAAAAAATCACTCAAAAGTCTCTGAGTGGTTATAAGACAGAGAGGCCTGCAGCAGAGATTTTGTGCAAATGCCCAAAAAAATGTCCTTCCGCTTTAGGACCGGGGGCCCTCGGTACGTCGCTCGGGGGGGGCCCAGGGCCATGGTGCAAAATTTGGGGCCCCTGGGACCTTTATAAATAAATCCCACATGCCACTTATTTGAATTGGTTTGGCCTAGCGGTTTCGTGGGCGTGGCTCCGAAAGGGCCGATCGACTAGAGGGTGCCATTTACGTATCGTCAGGGGTCCCTTTAGCAGGTGGAAAAGTTTGGTGACGCTACAAACTCATTCAGGGGTCAAAAGGTCAAAAAAGGGACCACGCGTCCACGAAACAGTTACGCGTTTAAATGGGAAGTGGGACGTATCCCGTATGGAGATGGAAGGTCACTGGGCCTCGAAACTCGGCACGCACCACCGTCGTGGGTCCCCATTTTGGGCGCCCGAGTTTGAGGGCCCTGGCGGCTTCCTAAGCCTTTTAAGTCCGGCCACGTGTCTCACTGAAATTGGGCCTATTTCTAGGCCTCTCCCATTGACTTCAATGGCAGACAGAGAAATGGATAAAAAATGAGAAAAAAAATCAATTTTAGGGTCCCAGGCCCCTTTAGCACATTGCTTCTGAGGCAACTCTCCATGCGATTTGCGCCCTGTGGGATCTCCCTAAAAAATTCCTGCTCTCAATTTATTTGAATGGGCTTACCATAGAGGGTTCGCGGACACGGCTCAGAAGGGTCCGATCGAGCTGAATTCGAAATCTTTGTCTCAAGGGCACCCCCTCAAACGGGCGGAAAGGTTTGGTGGCCCTACTACCTTGCTTAGGGGTCAAAAGGTCCAAAAAGGTCCGAGCACATGTCTGCATTTTTCACTGAATATCGTTTTACAGATTTTTTTTAAAGGTCTTCCCAAACGCTGAGGACTTTGGCCCTTTTCCACGTCGTACGTCAGGGCCCCACACTCAAGCATTCGATGCCCCTATGCCCTGGCCCCAATATGAATGGGATGGGGCATGGCTTGGGAGTGGTCAGCAGAGGTCCGGGGGTCATTTGGCTCCTCAAATCTGCACTAATGACATTACTGACATGCAAGCCTCTGACTCCTCCATCAAAACTATTCTTCACCACCTCTCCTGACCCCTCCAGACACCCTATCACACCAGATGAACTTGCTGCTGCCCCAAGCCTCAAACGGCTATACCACGTAACACACATGCTGCGTGTGATAGACAACATTCTGTTTTATGCCCCTGATGACCTCACTTCACAAAGGCTTGTGGTGCCACAGTGCCAAAGGGGGGGTGATACTGATGTATGCTCACGACGCACCATGTGCGGGACACCACGGCACAAGAGCCACTTATGAGACACTAAAACAATTGGAATACTGGCCTGGCATGCAGCAAGATGTGGCAGAGTATGTGAAAGGATGCCTTGTTTGCTGCCAATTCCAACCAGCGAACCCAAACCACAGAGCCCCACTGCAGCGCACAGGAGTCACATTTCCTTGGTCAGACCTTTAAATTGACTGGGTCGGACCCTTACCCAGGTCAACAAGGGGCAACAAGTATTTCCTCACAGTCGTGTGCCAGTTCACAAGTGGGTAGAATGCCTTCCAGCACCCAATGACACTGCTCAAACTACAGCATACCTCCTGATGAATCACATCTTCTCCAGGTTCGGGCTGCCACTCAGTGTCAACTCAGACAGAGGCACGCATTTCACAGCTGAGATAATGCAACAGATTTGGAAACTCCTGGGAGTACAAGCACAACTGCACATCAGTCACCATCCAATTTCTTCGGGCCAAGTGGAACGGTTGAATCAGACTGTTGTCAGCATGCTAAGAAAATATGTCTACTAACCAAAAGGACTGGAATGTGAAACTTCCCCTGGTGCTCATGGCCATCAGAGCAACTCCACATGAGTCAACAGGTGTGCCTCCCTTCGAACTAATGACAGGCTGGCAAATGACATTGCCCCTGCACCTGCTGTACCAGCCAGGAGACTCCAACCTTGTCACAGCCTACACCACTCACCAATACCTTGATGAACTACACCGGCATTTGAGAACCACATTTGCTCTTGCCCAATAACGACTCCAAAAGAGCGCAGAAGGCCAGAAAGCATACTACGACGGGAAGGTGTCACACAAAGAACTGGATGTGGGCGACAAGGTCTGCTACTACCGTTTCACACAACCGCCCCAGACGTCTCATTGGCTATCAAATAAGTTTCTGCCATGCCGGATGGGACCGCATGAGATTGTGGACAAACTGTCCCCTGTTGCATACCGGATCAAGCTGAGCCGGGGACAGAAAGAACCAGTTTTCAAATGGGTCCATTGTAACCAGATCAAGAGACGTGGGGAAAGACAGGGGGGGGGGGGGCTAGTGCTAACTAGGCCTTGCTATAGTCCTCAAACAGATAAGAACTTCCCTCACTGATCCACTGCCTTTCTCCTTCTTCTCTGAACCAGGATGCTGCTGTGGCTCTCCATCCTCTGCCTCCAGCTAACCAGAGGACAACCGCAACCTGATATCACATCACCAGGTCCGGCATCAGGCATTGCACCGAGGGAACAACCTGGACTCCTTATCACCAACTGCAGGACTCACACACAGGAAGTATATGTCTTACTTTACCCCCGAAATGTCTACAAGACACATAATCCCCAGGCAGCCGCACACTACAGTTGTAGAGGTGCCCGATGGACTGAGAATACCCTCGCTCACGCAGAAGTCGATATCAAACACATGCTCTCTCATTTGCAGAAAATGACTCTCACCCAAGCAAAGCTAAGCGGACATAACAAGTGTAACAAACTATTCCTGGGGGCCTTGCTTGGAGCTGCTGCTGCTGTTGGAACCCTGTTCAACCTGGGAGTGACCAGCATCAACTCCGTGAGCCTATCTACCCTGAGGCAACATGTAAGGGAGATCCAGACTGAGATGCCCCAGCTGACAGAACAACTCACACTACAGGGCCAAACCCTACAGACTATAGGCAGATCATTAAAGGGCACCTTGGTGGTTCTGAACACTCACAGTGTCCTGCTGAACAAAACTGTGAACTCCGTGAAAACTCAGCTGGTCACCACACTGATGTCTGACATGCTCCGTGAGGTGAGCTCCTCCATCGACACCCTAGCCATGGGTAGAATTCCCCCATATCTGGTGCCCCTGAGCCTAGTACAAACTGTGTTGTCCTCTGCTACTACCCATCCACCTGACTCTCTCCAAGCCCACCTTGACTACTCCTTGGGAGGTTCAATCATGCTACATGTCGACCCCGAGCAGAGCGA